>NW_026870492.1:300000-487502 GCF_963576545.1 Limanda limanda
GTCGTACAAGCTCGGGGATGGTACCAATCGATTTGCAGGACCCAAATTAGTCCAGATGCAACCACTTTCCAAGTCTCTCCGACCTTCACAAAAAAAGTTATTCAAGAATATCTCTTTCTCCTATGTGCTTTCATCCCTAACCCTAACCCTAACCCTTCCGAAAGTCGGAGAAGCTCAAGGATGGTACCGATCGATGCGCGCTACCCCATTTAGTGGGGGTAGAGCCTACTTGGAAGTCTCTCCGACCTTCACAAAAAAAGTTATTCAAGAATATCTCTTTCTCCTATGTGCTTTCATCCCTAACCCTAACCCTAACCCTTCCGAAAGTCGGAGAAGCTCAAGGATGGTACCGATCGATGTGCGCTACCCCATTTAGTGGGGGTAGAGCCTACTTGCAAGTCTCTCCGACCTTCACAAAAAAAGTTATTCAAGAATATCTCCTCAGATTTGGGGGAATTTCGTCGGTCGACCTCTTCCGAAGGTCGTACAAGCTCGGGGATGGTACCAATCGATCCGCAGGACCCAAATTAGTCCAGATGCAACCACTTTCCAAGTCTCTCCGACCTTCACAAAAAAAGTTATTCAAGAATATCTCTTTCTCCTATGTGCTTTCATCCCTAACCCTAACCCTAACCCTTCCGAAAGTCGGAGAAGCTCAAGGATGGTACCGATCGATGCGCGCAACCCCATTTAGTGGGGGTAGAGCCTACTTGCAAGTCTCTCCGACCTTCACAAAAAAAGTTATTCAAGAATATCTCCTCAGATTTGGGGGAATTTCGTCGGTCGACCTCTTCCGAAGGTCGTACAAGCTCGGGGATGGTACCAATCGATCCGCAGGACCCAAATTAGTCCAGATGCAACCACTTTTCAAGTCTCTCCGACCTTCACAAAAAAAGTTATTCAAGAATATCTCTTTCTCCTATGTGCTTTCATCCCTAACCCTAACCCTAACCCTTCCGAAAGTCGGAGAAGCTCAAGGATGGTACCGATCGATGCGCGCTACCCCATTTAGTGGGGGTAGAGCCTACTTGCAAGTCTCTCCGACCTTCACAAAAAAAGTTATTCAAGAATATCTCCTCAGATTTGGGGGAATTTCGTCGGTCGACCTCTTCCTAAGGTCGTACAAGCTCGGGGATGGTACCAATCGATCCGCAGGACCCAAATTAGTCCAGATGCAACCACTTTCCAAGTCTCTCCGACCTTCACAAAAAAAGTTATTCAAGAATATCTCTTTCTCCTATGTGCTTTCATCCCTAACCCTAACCCTAACCCTTCCGAAAGTCGGAGAAGCTCAAAGATGGTACTGATCGATGCGCGCTACCCCATTTAGTGGGGGTAGAGCCTACTTGCAAGTCTCTCCGACCTTCACAAAAAAAGTTATTCAAGAATATCTCTTTCTCCTATGTGCTTTCATCCCTAACCCTAACCCTAACCCTTCCGAAAGTCGGAGAAGCTCAAGGATGGTACCGATCGATGCGCGCAACCCCATTTAGTGGGGGTAGAGCCTACTTGCAAGTCTCTCCGACCTTCACAAAAAAAGTTATTCAAGAATATCTCCTCAGATTTGGGGGAATTTCGTCGGTCGACCTCTTCCGAAGGTCGTACAAGCTCGGGGATGGTACCAATCGATCTGCAGGACCCAAATTAGTCCAGATGCAACCACTTTCCAAGTCTCTCCGACCTTCACAAAAAAAGTTATTCAAGAATATCTCTTTCTCCTATGTGCTTTCATCCCTAACCCTAACCCTAACCCTTCCGAAAGTCGGAGAAGCTCAAGGATGGTACCGATCGATGCGCGCAACCCCATTTAGTGGGGGTAGAGCCTACTTGCAAGTCTCTCCGACCTTCAAAAAAAAAGTTATTCAAGAATATCTCCTCAGATTTGGGGGAATTTCGTCGGTCGACCTCTTCCGAAGGTCGTACAAGCTCGGGGATGGTACCAATCGATCCGCAGGACCCAAATTAGTCCAGATGCAACCACTTTCCAAGTCTCTCCGACCTTCACAAAAAAAGTTATTCAAGAATATCTCTTTCTCCTATGTGCTTTCATCCCTAACCCTAACCCTAACCCTTCCGAAAGTCGGAGAAGCTCATGGATGGTACCGATCGATGCGCGCAACCCCATTTAGTGGGGGTAGAGCCTACTTGCAAGTCTCTCCGACCTTCAAAAAAAAAGTTATTCAAGAATATCTCCTCAGATTTGGGGGAATTTCGTCGGTCGACCTCTTCCGAAGGTTGTACAAGCTCGGGGATGGTACCAATCGATCCGCAGGACCCAAATTAGTCCAGATGCAACCACTTTCCAAGTCTCTCCGACCTTCACAAAAAAAGTTATTCAAGAATATCTCTTTCTCCTATGTGCTTTCATCCCTAACCCTAACCCTAACCCTTCCGAAAGTCGGAGAAGCTCAAGGATGGTACCGATCGATGCGCGCAACCCCATTTAGTGGGGGTAGAGCCTACTTGCAAGTCTCTCCGACCTTCACAAAAAAAGTTATTCAAGAATATCTCCTCAGATTTGGGGGAATTTCGTCGGTCGACCTCTTCCGAAGGTCGTAAAAGCTCGGGGATGGTACCAATCGATCCGCAGGACCCAAATTAGTCCAGATGCAACCACTTTCCAAGTCTCTCCGACCTTCACAAAAAAAGTTATTCAAGAATATCTCTTTCTCCTATGTGCTTTCATCCCTAACCCTAACCCTAACCCTTCCGAAAGTCGGAGAAGCTCAAGGATGGTACCGATCGATGCGCGCTACCCCATTTAGTGGGGGTAGAGCCTACTTGCAAGTCTCTCCGACCTTCACAAAAAAAGTTATTCAAGAATATCTCTTTCTCTTATGTGCTTTCATCCCTAACCCTAACCCTAACCCTTCCGAAAGTCGGAGAAGCTCAAGGATGGTACCGATCGATGCGCGCAACCCCATTTAGTGGGGGTAGAGCCTACTTGCAAGTCTCTCCGACCTTCAAAAAAAAAGTTATTCAAGAATATCTCCTCAGATTTGGGGGAATTTCGTCGGTCGACCTCTTCCGAAGGTCGTACAAGCTCGGGGATGGTACCAATCGATCCGCAGGACCCAAATTAGTCCAGATGCAACCACTTTCCAAGTCTCTCCGACCTTCACAAAAAAAGTTATTCAAGAATATCTCTTTCTCCTATGTGCTTTCATCCCTAACCCTAACCCTAACCCTTCCGAAAGTCGGAGAAGCTCAAGGATGGTACCGATCGATGCGCGCAACCCCATTTAGTGGGGGTAGAGCCTACTTGCAAGTCTCTCCGACCTTCACAAAAAAAGTTATTCAAGAATATCTCCTCAGATTTGGGGGAATTTCGTCGGTCGACCTCTTCCGAAGGTCGTACAAGCTCGGGGATGGTACCAATCGATCCGCAGGACCCAAATTAGTCCAGATGCAACCACTTTCCAAGTCTCTCCGACCTTCACAAAAAAAGTTATTCAAGAATATCTCTTTCTCCTATGTGCTTTCATCCCTAACCCTAACCCTAACCCTTCCGAAAGTCGGAGAAGCTCAAGGATGGTACCGATCGATGCGCGTTACCCCATTTAGTGGGGGTAGAGCCTACTTGCAAGTCTCTCCGACCTTCACAAAAAAAGTTATTCAAGAATATCTCTTTCTCCTATGTGCTTTCATCCCTAACCCTAACCCTAACCCTTCCGAAAGTCGGAGAAGCTCAAGGATGGTACCGATCGATGCGCGCAACCCCATTTAGTGGGGGTAGAGCCTACTTGCAAGTCTCTCCGACCTTCAAAAAAAAAGTTATTCAAGAATATCTCCTCAGATTTGGGGGAATTTCGTCGGTCGACCTCTTCCGAAGGTCGTACAAGCTCGGGGATGGTACCAATCGATCCGCAGGACCCAAATTAGTCCAGATGCAACCACTTTCCAAGTCTCTCCGACCTTCACAAAAAAAGTTATTCAAGAATATCTCTTTCTCCTATGTGCTTTCATCCCTAACCCTAACCCTAACCCTTCCGAAAGTCGGAGAAGCTCAAGGATGGTACCGATCGATGCGCGCAACCCCATTTAGTGGGGGTAGAGCCTACTTGCAAGTCTCTCCGACCTTCACAAAAAAAGTTATTCAAGAATATCTCCTCAGATTTGGGGGAATTTCGTCGGTCGACCTCTTCCGAAGGTCGTACAAGCTCGGGGATGGTACCAATCGATCCGCAGGACCCAAATTAGTCCAGATGCAACCACTTTTCAAGTCTCTCCGACCTTCACAAAAAAAGTTATTCAAGAATATCTCTTTCTCCTATGTGCTTTCATCCCTAACCCTAACCCTAACCCTTCCGAAAGTCGGAGAAGCTCAAGGATGGTACCGATCGATGCGCGTTACCCCATTTAGTGGGGGTAGAGCCTAATTGCAAGTCTCTCCGACCTTCACAAAAAAAGTTATTCAAGAATATCTCTTTCTCCTATGTGCTTTCATCCCTAACCCTAACCCTAACCCTTCCGAAAGTCGGAGAAGCTCAAGGATGGTACCGATCGATGCGCGCTACCCCATTTAGTGGGGGTAGAGCCTACTTGCAAGTCTCTCCGACCTTCACAAAAAAAGTTATTCAAGAATATCTCCTCAGATTTGGGGGAATTTCGTCGGTCGACCTCTTCCGAAGGTCGTACAAGCTCGGGGATGGTACCAATCGATTTGCAGGACCCAAATTAGTCCAGATGCAACCACTTTCCAAGTCTCTCCGACCTTCACAAAAAAAGTTATTCAAGAATATCTCTTTCTCCTATGTGCTTTCATCCCTAACCCTAGCCCTAACCCTTCCGAAAGTCGGAGAAGCTCAAGGATGGTACCGATCGATGCGCGCTACCCCATTTAGTGGGGGTAGAGCCTACTTGCAAGTCTCTCCGACCTTCACAAAAAAAGTTATTCAAGAATATCTCTTTCTCCTATGTGCTTTCATCCCTAACCCTAACCCTTCCGAAAGTCGGAGAAGCTCAAGGATGGTACCGATCGATGCGCGCTACCCCATTTAGTGGGGGTAGAGCCTACTTGCAAGTCTCTCCGACCTTCACAAAAAAAGTTATTCAAGAATATCTCTTTCTCCTATGTGCTTTCATCCCTAACCCTAACCCTAACCCTTCCAAAAGTCGGAGAAGCTCAAGGATGGTACCGATCGATGCGCGCTACCCCATTTAGTGGGGGTAGAGCCTACTTGCAAGTCTCTCCGACCTTCACAAAAAAAGTTATTCAAGAATATCTCTTTCTCCTATGTGCTTTCATCCCTAACCCTAACCCTAACCCTTCCAAAAGTCGGAGAAGCTCAAGGATGGTACCGATCGATGCGCGCTACCCCATTTAGTGGGGGTAGAGCCTACTTGCAAGTCTCTCCGACCTTCACAAAAAAAGTTATTCAAGAATATCTCTTTCTCCTATGTGCTTTCATCCCTAACCCTAACCCTTCCGAAAGTCGGAGAAGCTCAAGGATGGTACCGATCGATGTGCGCTACCCCATTTAGTGGGGGTAGAGCCTACTTGCAAGTCTCTCCGACCTTCACAAAAAAAGTTATTCAAGAATATCTCCTCAGATTTGGGGGAATTTCGTCGGTCGACCTCTTCCGAAGGTCGTACAAGCTCGGGGATAGTACCAATCGATCCGCAGGACCCAAATTAGTCCAGATGCAACCACTTTCCAAGTCTCTCCGACCTTCACAAAAAAAGTTATTCAAGAATATCTCTTTCTCCTATGTGCTTTCATCCCTAACCCTAACCCTAACCCTTCCAAAAGTCGGAGAAGCTCAAGGATGGTACCGATCGATGCGCGCTACCCCATTTAGTGGGGGTAGAGCCTACTTGCAAGTCTCTCCGACCTTCACAAAAAAGGTTATTCAAGAATATCTCTTTCTCCTATGTGCTTTCATCCCTAACCCTAACCCTAACCCTTCCGAAAGTCGGAGAAGCTCAAGGATGGTACCGATCGATGTGCGCTACCCCATTTAGTGGGGGTAGAGTCTACTTGCAAGTCTCTCCGACCTTCACAAAAAAAGTTATTCAAGAATATCTCCTCAGATTTGGGGGAATTTCGTCGGTCGACCTCTTCCGAAGGTCGTACAAGCTCGGGGATGGTACCAATCGATCCGCAGGACCCAAATTAGTCCAGATGCAACCACTTTCCAAGTCTCTCCGACCTTCACAAAAAAAGTTATTCAAGAATATCTCTTTCTCCTATGTGCTTTCATCCCTAACCCTAACCCTAACCCTTCCGAAAGTCGGAGAAGCTCAAGGATGGTACCGATCGATGCGCGCTACCCCATTTAGTGGGGGTAGAGCCTACTTGCAAGTCTCTCCGACCTTCACAAAAAAAGTTATTCAAGAATATCTCTTTCTCCTATGTGCTTTCATCCCTAACCCTAACCCTAACCCTTCCGAAAGTCGGAGAAGCTCAAGGATGGTACCGATCGATGCGCGCTACCCCATTTAGTGGGGGTAGAGCCTACTTGCAAGTCTCTCCGACCTTCACAAAAAAAGTTATTCAAGAATATCTCTTTCTCCTATGTGCTTTCATCCCTAACCCTAACCCTAACCCTTCCGAAAGTCGGAGAAGCTCAAGGATGGTACCGATCGATGCGCGCTACCCCATTTAGTGGGGGTAGAGCCTACTTGCAAGTCTCTCCGACCTTCACAAAAAAAGTTATTCAAGAATATCTCTTTCTCCTATGTGCTTTCATCCCTAACCCTAACCCTAACCCTTCCGAAAGTCGGAGAAGCTCAAGGATGGTACCAATCGATGCGCGCTACCCCATTTAGTAGGGGTAGAGCCTACTTGCAAGTCTTTCCGACCTTCACAAAAAAAGTTATTCAAGAATATCTCTTTCTCCTATGTGCTTTCATCCCTAACCCTAACCCTAACCCTTCCAAAAGTCGGAGAAGCTCAAGGATGGTACCGATCGATGTGCGCTACCCCATTTAGTGGGGGTAGAGCCTACTTGCAAGTCTCTCCGACCTTCACAAAAAAAGTTATTCAAGAATATCTCTTTCTCCTATGTGCTTTCATCCCTAACCCTAACCCTTCCGAAAGTCGGAGAAGCTCAAGGATGGTACCGATCGATGTGCGTTACCCCAGTTAGTGGGGGTAGAGCCTACTTGCAAGTCTCTCCGACCTTCACAAAAAAAGTTATTCAAGAATATCTCCTCAGATTTGGGGGAATTTCGTCGGTCGACCTCTTCCGAAGGTCGTACAAGCTCGGGGATGGTACTAATCGATCCGCAGGACCCAAATTAGTCCAGATGCAACCACTTTCCAAGTCTCTCCGACCTTCACAAAAAAAGTTATTCAAGAATATCTCTTTCTCCTATGTGCTTTCATCCCTAACCCTAACCCTAACCCTTCCAAAAGTCGGAGAAGCTCAAGGATGGTACCGATCGATGCGCGCTACCCCATTTAGTGGGGGTAGAGCCTACTTGCAAGTCTCTCCGACCTTCACAAAAAAAGTTATTCAAGAATATCTCTTTCTCCTATGTGCTTTCATCCCTAACCCTAACCCTAACCCTTCCGAAAGTCGGAGAAGCTCAAGGATGGTACCGATCGATGTGCGCTACCCCATTTAGTGGGGGTAGAGCCTACTTGCAAGTCTCTCCGACCTTCACAAAAAAAGTTATTCAAGAATATCTCCTCAGATTTGGGGGAATTTCGTCGGTCGACCTCTTCCGAAGGTCGTACAAGCTCGAGGATGGTACCAATCGATCCGCAGGACCCAAATTAGTCCAGATGCAACCACTTTCCAAGTCTCTCCGACCTTCACAAAAAAAGTTATTCAAGAATATCTCTTTCTCCTATGTGCTTTCATCCCTAACCCTAACCCTAACCCTTCCGAAAGTCGGAGAAGCTCAAGGATGGTACCGATCGATGCGCGCTACCCCATTTAGTGGGGGTAGAGCCTACTTGCAAGTCTCTCCGACCTTCACAAAAAAAGTTATTCAAGAATATCTCTTTCTCCTATGTGCTTTCATCCCTAACCCTAACCCTAACCCTTCCGAAAGTCGGAGAAGCTCAAGGATGGTACCGATCGATGTGCGCTACCCCATTTAGTGGGGGTAGAGCCTACTTGCAAGTCTCTCCGACCTTCACAAAAAAAGTTATTCAAGAATATCTCCTCAGATTTGGGGGAATTTCGTCGGTCGACCTCTTCCGAAGGTCGTACAAGCTCGGGGATGGTACCAATCGATTTGCAGGACCCAAATTAGTCCAGATGAAACCACTTTCCAAGTCTCTCCGACCTTCACAAAAAAAGTTATTCAAGAATATCTCTTTCTCCTATGTGCTTTCATCCCTAACCCTAACCCTAACCCTTCCGAAAGTCGGAGAAGCTCAAGGATGGTACCGATCGATGCGCGCAACCCCATTTAGTGGGGGTAGAGCCTACTTGCAAGTCTCTCCGACCTTCAAAAAAAAAGTTATTCAAGAATATCTCCTCAGATTTGGGGGAATTTCGTCGGTCGACCTCTTCCGAAGGTCGTACAAGCTCGGGGATGGTACCAATCGATCCGCAGGACCCAAATTAGTCCAGATGCAACCACTTTCCAAGTCTCTCCGACCTTCACAAAAAAAGTTATTCAAGAATATCTCTTTCTCCTATGTGCTTTCATCCCTAACCCTAACCCTAACCCTTCCGAAAGTCGGAGAAGCTCAAGGATGGTACCGATCGATGCGCGCAACCCCATTTAGTGGGGGTAGAGCCTACTTGCAAGTCTCTCCGACCTTCAAAAAAAAAGTTATTCAAGAATATCTCCTCAGATTTGGGGGAATTTCGTCGGTCGACCTCTTCCGAAGGTCGTACAAGCTCGGGGATGGTACCAATCGATCCGCAGGACCCAAATTAGTCCAGATGCAACCACTTTCCAAGTCTCTCCGACCTTCACAAAAAAAGTTATTCAAGAATATCTCTTTCTCCTATGTGCTTTCATCCCTAACCCTAACCCTAACCCTTCCGAAAGTCGGAGAAGCTCAAGGATGGTACCGATCGATGCGCGCAACCCCATTTAGTGGGGGTAGAGCCTACTTGCAAGTCTCTCCGACCTTCACAAAAAAAGTTATTCAAGAATATCTCCATAGATTTGGGGGAATTTCGTCGGTCGACCTCTTCCGAAGGTCGTACAAGCTCGGGGATGGTACCAATCGATCCGCAGGACCCAAATTAGTCCAGATGCAACCACTTTCCAAGTCTCTCCGACCTTCACAAAAAAAGTTATTCAAGAATATCTCTTTCTCCTATGTGCTTTCATCCCTAACCCTAACCCTAACCCTTCCGAAAGTCGGAGAAGCTCAAGGATGGTACCGATCGATGCGCGCTACCCCATTTAGTGGGGGTAGAGCCTACTTGCAAGTCTCTCCGACCTTCACAAAAAAAGTTATTCAAGAATATCTCTTTCTCCTATGTGCTTTCATCCCTAACCCTAACCCTTCCGAAAGTCGGAGAAGCTCAAGGATGGTACCGATCGATGCGCGCAACCCCATTTAGTGGGGGTAGAGCCTACTTGCAAGTCTCTCCGACCTTCAAAAAAAAAGTTATTCAAGAATATCTCCTCAGATTTGGGGGAATTTCGTCGGTCGACCTCTTCCGAAGGTCGTACAAGCTCGGGGATGGTACCAATCGATCCGCAGGACCCAAATTAGTCCAGATGCAACCACTTTCCAAGTCTCTCCGACCTTCACAAAAAAAGTTATTCAAGAATATCTCTTTCTCCTATGTGCTTTCATCCCTAACCCTAACCCTAACCCTTCCGAAAGTCGGAGAAGCTCAAGGATGGTACCGATCGATGCGCGCAACCCCATTTAGTGGGGGTAGAGCCTACTTGCAAGTCTCTCCGACCTTCACAAAAAAAGTTATTCAAGAATATCTCCTCAGATTTGGGGGAATTTCGTCGGTCGACCTCTTCCGAAGGTCGTACAAGCTCGGGGATGGTACCAATCGATCCGCAGGACCCAAATTAGTCCAGATGCAACCACTTTTCAAGTCTCTCCGACCTTCACAAAAAAAGTTATTCAAGAATATCTCTTTCTCCTATGTGCTTTCATCCCTAACCCTAACCCTAACCCTTCCGAAAGTCGGAGAAGCTCAAGGATGGTACCGATCGATGCGCGTTACCCCATTTAGTGGGGGTAGAGCCTACTTGCAAGTCTCTCCGACCTTCACAAAAAAAGTTATTCAAGAATATCTCTTTCTCCTATGTGCTTTCATCCCTAACCCTAACCCTAACCCTTCCGAAAGTCGGAGAAGCTCAAGGATGGTACCGATCGATGCGCGCTACCCCATTTAGTGGGGGTAAAGCCTACTTGCAAGTCTCTCCGACCTTCACAAAAAAAGTTATTCAAGAATATCTCCTCAGATTTGGGGGAATTTCGTCGGTCGACCTCTTCCTAAGGTCGTACAAGCTCGGGGATGGTACCAATCGATCCGCAGGACCCAAATTAGTCCAGATGCAACCACTTTCCAAGTCTCTCCGACCTTCACAAAAAAAGTTATTCAAGAATATCTCTTTCTCCTATGTGCTTTCATCCCTAACCCTAACCCTAACCCTTCCGAAAGTCGGAGAAGCTCAAGGATGGTACTGATCGATGCGCGCTACCCCATTTAGTGGGGGTAGAGCCTACTTGCAAGTCTCTCCGACCTTCACAAAAAAAGTTATTCAAGAATATCTCTTTCTCCTATGTGCTTTCATCCCTAACCCTAACCCTAACCCTTCCGAAAGTCGGAGAAGCTCAAGGATGGTACCGATCGATGCGCGCAACCCCATTTAGTGGGGGTAGAGCCTACTTGCAAGTCTCTCCGACCTTCACAAAAAAAGTTATTCAAGAATATCTCCTCAGATTTGGGGGAATTTCGTCGGTCGACCTCTTCCGAAGGTCGTACAAGCTCGGGGATGGTACCAATCGATCCGCAGGACCCAAATTAGTCCAGATGCAACCACTTTCCAAGTCTCTCCGACCTTCAAAAAAAGTTATTCAAGAATATCTCTTTCTCCTATGTGCTTTCATCCCTAACCCTAACCCTAACCCTTCCGAAAGTCGGAGAAGCTCAACGATGGTACCGATCGATGCGCGCTACCCCATTTAGTGGGGGTAGAGCCTACTTGCAAGTCTCTCCGACCTTCACAAAAAAAGTTATTCAAGAATATCTCCTCAGATTTGGGGGAATTTCGTCGGTCGACCTCTTCCGAAGGTCGTACAAGCTCGGGGATGGTACCAATCGATTTGCAGGACCCAAATTAGTCCAGATGCAACCACTTTCCAAGTCTCTCCGACCTTCACAAAAAAAGTTATTCAAGAATATCTCTTTCTCCTATGTGCTTTCATCCCTAACCCTAACCCTAACCCTTCCGAAAGTCGGAGAAGCTCAACGATGGTACCGATCGATGCGCGCTACCCCATTTAGTGGGGGTAGAGCCTACTTGCAAGTCTCTCCGACCTTCACAAAAAAAGTTATTCAAGAATATCTCTTTCTCCTATGTGCTTTCATCCCTAACCCTAACCCTAACCCTTCCGAAAGTCGGAGAAGCTCAAGGATGGTACCGATCGATGTGCGCTACCCCATTTAGTGGGGGTAGAGCCTACTTGCAAGTCTCTCCGACCTTCACAAAAAAAGTTATTCAAGAATATCTCCTCAGATTTGGGGGAATTTCGTCGGTCGACCTCTTCCGAAGGTCGTACAAGCTCGGGGATGGTACCAATCGATCCGCAGGACCCAAATTAGTCCAGATGCAACCACTTTCCAAGTCTCTCCGACCTTCACAAAAAAAGTTATTCAAGAATATCTCTTTCTCCTATGTGCTTTCATCCCTAACCCTAACCCTAACCCTTCCGAAAGTCGGAGAAGCTCAAGGATGGTACCGATCGATGCGCGCTACCCCATTTAGTGGGGGTAGAGCCTACTTGCAAGTCTCTCCGACCTTCACAAAAAAAGTTATTCAAGAATATCTCCTCAGATTTGGGGGAATTTCGTCGGTCGACCTCTTCCGAAGGTCGTACAAGCTCGGGGATGGTACCAATCGATTTGCAGGACCCAAATTAGTCCAGATGCAACCACTTTCCAAGTCTCTCCGACCTTCACAAAAAAAGTTATTCAAGAATATCTCTTTCTCCTATGTGCTTTCATCCCTAACCCTAGCCCTAACCCTTCCGAAAGTCGGAGAAGCTCAAGGATGGTACCGATCGATGCGCGCTACCCCATTTAGTGGGGGTAGAGCCTACTTGCAAGTCTCTCCGACCTTCACAAAAAAAGTTATTCAAGAATATCTCTTTCTCCTATGTGCTTTCATCCCTAACCCTAACCCTTCCGAAAGTCGGAGAAGCTCAAGGATGGTACCGATCGATGCGCGCTACCCCATTTAGTGGGGGTAGAGCCTACTTGCAAGTCTCTCCGACCTTCACAAAAAAAGTTATTCAAGAATATCTCTTTCTCCTATGTGCTTTCATCCCTAACCCTAACCCTAACCCTTCCAAAAGTCGGAGAAGCTCAAGGATGGTACCGATCGATGCGCGCTACCCCATTTAGTGGGGGTAGAGCCTACTTGCAAGTCTCTCCGACCTTCACAAAAAAAGTTATTCAAGAATATCTCTTTCTCCTATGTGCTTTCATCCCTAACCCTAACCCTTCCGAAAGTCGGAGAAGCTCAAGGATGGTACCGATCGATGTGCGCTACCCCATTTAGTGGGGGTAGAGCCTACTTGCAAGTCTCTCCGACCTTCACAAAAAAAGTTATTCAAGAATATCTCCTCAGATTTGGGGGAATTTCGTCGGTCGACCTCTTCCGAAGGTCGTACAAGCTCGGGGATGGTACCAATCGATCCGCAGGACCCAAATTAGTCCAGATGCAACCACTTTCCAAGTCTCTCCGACCTTCACAAAAAAAGTTATTCAAGAATATCTCTTTCTCCTATGTGCTTTCATCCCTAACCCTAACCCTAACCCTTCCAAAAGTCGGAGAAGCTCAAGGATGGTACCGATCGATGCGCGCTACCCCATTTAGTGGGGGTAGAGCCTACTTGCAAGTCTCTCCGACCTTCACAAAAAAGGTTATTCAAGAATATCTCTTTCTCCTATGTGCTTTCATCCCTAACCCTAACCCTAACCCTTCCGAAAGTCGGAGAAGCTCAAGGATGGTACCGATCGATGTGCGCTACCCCATTTAGTGGGGGTAGAGCCTACTTGCAAGTCTCTCCGACCTTCACAAAAAAAGTTATTCAAGAATATCTCCTCAGATTTGGGGGAATTTCGTCGGTCGACCTCTTCCGAAGGTCGTACAAGCTCGGGGATGGTACCAATCGATCTGCAGGACCCAAATTAGTCCACATGCAACCACTTTCCAAGTCTCTCCGACCTTCACAAAAAAAGTTATTCAAGAATATCTCTTTCTCCTATGTGCTTTCATCCCTAACCCTAACCCTAACCCTTCCGAAAGTCGGAGAAGCTCAAGGATGGTACCGATCGATGCGCGCTACCCCATTTAGTGGGGGTAGAGCCTACTTGCAAGTCTCTCCGACCTTCATAAAAAAAGTTATTCAAGAATATCTCTTTCTCCTATGTGCTTTCATCCCTAACCCTAACCCTTCCGAAAGTCGGAGAAGCTCAAGGATGGTACCGATCGATGCGCGCTACCCCATTTAGTGGGGGTAGAGCCTACTTGCAAGTCTCTCCGACCTTCACAAAAAAAGTTATTCAAGAATATCTCTTTCTCCTATGTGCTTTCATCCCTAACCCTAACCCTAACCCTTCCGAAAGTCGGAGAAGCTCAAGGATGGTACCGATCGATGCGCGCTACCCCATTTAGTGGGGGTAGAGCCTACTTGCAAGTCTCTCCGACCTTCACAAAAAAAGTTATTCAAGAATATCTCTTTCTCCTATGTGCTTTCATCCCTAACCCTAACCCTAACCCTTCCGAAAGTCGGAGAAGCTCAAGGATGGTACCAATCGATGCGCGCTACCCCATTTAGTAGGGGTAGAGCCTACTTGCAAGTCTTTCCGACCTTCACAAAAAAAGTTATTCAAGAATATCTCTTTCTCCTATGTGCTTTCATCCCTAACCCTAACCCTAACCCTTCCAAAAGTCGGAGAAGCTCAAGGATGGTACCGATCGATGTGCGCTACCCCATTTAGTGGGGGTAGAGCCTACTTGCAAGTCTCTCCGACCTTCACAAAAAAAGTTATTCAAGAATATCTCTTTCTCCTATGTGCTTTCATCCCTAACCCTAACCCTTCCGAAAGTCGGAGAAGCTCAAGGATGGTACCGATCGATGTGCGCTACCCCATTTAGTGGGGGTAGAGCCTACTTGCAAGTCTCTCCGACCTTCACAAAAAAAGTTATTCAAGAATATCTCCTCAGATTTGGGGGAATTTCGTCGGTCGACCTCTTCCGAAGGTCGTACAAGCTCGGGGATGGTACTAATCGATCCGCAGGACCCAAATTAGTCCAGATGCAACCACTTTCCAAGTCTCTCCGACCTTCACAAAAAAAGTTATTCAAGAATATCTCTTTCTCCTATGTGCTTTCATCCCTAACCCTAACCCTAACCCTTCCAAAAGTCGGAGAAGCTCAAGGATGGTACCGATCGATGCGCGCTACCCCATTTAGTGGGGGTAGAGCCTACTTGCAAGTCTCTCCGACCTTCACAAAAAAAGTTATTCAAGAATATCTCTTTCTCCTATGTGCTTTCATCCCTAACCCTAACCCTAACCCTTCCGAAAGTCGGAGAAGCTCAAGGATGGTACCGATCGATGTGCGCTACCCCATTTAGTGGGGGTAGAGCCTACTTGCAAGTCTCTCCGACCTTCACAAAAAAAGTTATTCAAGAATATCTCCTCAGATTTGGGGGAATTTCGTCGGTCGACCTCTTCCGAAGGTCGTACAAGCTCGAAGATGGTACCAATCGATCCGCAGGACCCAAATTAGTCCAGATGCAACCACTTTCCAAGTCTCTCCGACCTTCACAAAAAAAGTTATTCAAGAATATCTCTTTCTCCTATGTGCTTTCATCCCTAACCCTAACCCTAACCCTTCCGAAAGTCGGAGAAGCTCAAGGATGGTACCGATCGATGCGCGCTACCCCATTTAGTGGGGGTAGAGCCTACTTGCAAGTCTCTCCGACCTTCACAAAAAAAGTTATTCAAGAATATCTCTTTCTCCTATGTGCTTTCATCCCTAACCCTAACCCTAACCCTTCCGAAAGTCGGAGAAGCTCAAGGATGGTACCGATCGATGCGCGCTACCCCATTTAGTGGGGGTAGAGCCTACTTGCAAGTCTCTCCGACCTTCACAAAAAAAGTTATTCAAGAATATCTCCTCAGATTTGGGGGAATTTCGTCGGTCGACCTCTTCCGAAGGTCGTACAAGCTCGGGGATGGTACCAATCGATTTGCAGGACCCAAATTAGTCCAGATGAAACCACTTTCCAAGTCTCTCCGACCTTCACAAAAAAAGTTATTCAAGAATATCTCTTTCTCCTATGTGCTTTCATCCCTAACCCTAACCCTAACCCTTCCGAAAGTCGGAGAAGCTCAAGGATGGTACCGATCGATGCGCGCTACCCCATTTAGTGGGGGTAGAGCCTACTTGCAAGTCTCTCCGACCTTCACAAAAAAAGTTATTCAAGAATATCTCCTCAGATTTGGGGGAATTTCGTCGGTCGACCTCTTCCGAAGGTCGTACAAGCTCGGGGATGGTACCAATCGATTTGCAGGACCCAAATTAGTCCAGATGCAACCACTTTCCAAGTCTCTCCGACCTTCACAAAAAAAGTTATTCAAGAATATCTCTTTCTCCTATGTGCTTTCATCCCTAACCCTAACCCTAACCCTTCCGAAAGTCGGAGAAGCTCAAGGATGGTACCAATCGATGCGCGCTACCCCATTTAGTGGGGGTAGAGCCTACTTGCAAGTCTCTCCGACCTTCACAAAAAAAGTTATTCAAGAATATCTTTTTCTCCTATGTGCTTTCATCCCTAACCCTAACCCTAACCCTTCCGAAAGTCGGAGAAGCTCAAGGATGGTACCGATCGATGTGCGCTACCCCATTTAGTGGGGGTAGAGCCTACTTGCAAGTCTCTCCGACCTTCACAAAAAAAGTTATTCAAGAATATCTCCTCAGATTTGGGGGAATTTCGTCGGTCGACCTCTTCCGAAGGTCGTACAAGCTCGGGGATGGTACCAATCGATCCGCAGGACCCAAATTAGTCCAGATGCAACCACTTTCCAAGTCTCTCCGACCTTCACAAAAAAAGTTATTCAAGAATATCTCTTTCTCCTATGTGCTTTCATCCCTAACCCTAACCCTAACCCTTCCGAAAGTCGGAGAAGCTCAAGGATGGTACCGATCGATGCGCGCTACCCCATTTAGTGGGGGTAGAGCCTACTTGCAAGTCTCTCCGACCTTCACAAAAAAAGTTATTCAAGAATATCTCTTTCTCCTATGTGCTTTCATCCCTAACCCTAACCCTAACCCTTCCGAAAGTCGGAGAAGCTCAAGGATGGTACCGATCGATGCGCGCAACCCCATTTAGTGGGGGTAGAGCCTACTTGCAAGTCTCTCCGACCTTCACAAAAAAAGTTATTCAAGAATATCTCCTCAGATTTGGGGGAATTTCGTCGGTCGACCTCTTCCGAAGGTCGTACAAGCTCGGGGATTGTACCAATCGATCCGCAGGACCCAAATTAGTCCAGATGCAACCACTTTCCAAGTCTCTCCGACCTTCACAAAAAAAGTTATTCAAGAATATCTCTTTCTCCTATGTGCTTTCATCCCTAACCCTAACCCTAACCCTTCCGAAAGTCGGAGAAGCTCAAGGATGGTACCGATCGATGCGCGCTACCCCATTTAGTGGGGGTAGAGCCTACTTGCAAGTCTCTCCGACCTTCACAAAAAAAGTTATTCAAGAATATCTCCTCAGATTTGGGGGAATTTCGTCGGTCGACCTCTTCCGAAGGTCGTACAAGCTCGGGGATGGTACCAATCGATCCGCAGGACCCAAATTAGTCCAGATGCAACCACTTTCCAAGTCTCTCCGACCTTCACAAAAAAAGTTATTCAAGAATATCTCTTTCTCCTATGTGCTTTCATCCCTAACCCTAACCCTAACCCTTCCGAAAGTCGGAGAAGCTCAAGGATGGTACCGATCGATGCGCGCTACCCCATTTAGTGGGGGTAGAGCCTACTTGCAAGTCTCTCCGACCTTCACAAAAAAAGTTATTCAAGAATATCTCTTTCTCCTATGTGCTTTCATCCCTAACCCTAACCCTAACCCTTCCGAAAGTCGGAGAAGCTCAAGGATGGTACCGATCGATGCGCGCTACCCCATTTAGTGGGGGTAGAGCCTACTTGCAAGTCTCTCCGACCTTCACAAAAAAAGTTATTCAAGAATATCTCTTTCTCCTATGTGCTTTCATCCCTAACCCTAACCCTTCCGAAAGTCGGAGAAGCTCAAAGATGGTACCGATCGATGCGCGCTACCCCATTTAGTGGGGGTAGAGCCTACTTGCAAGTCTCTCCGACCTTCACAAAAAAAGTTATTCAAGAATATCTCTTTCTCCTATGTGCTTTCATCCCTAACCCTAACCCTAACCCTTCCAAAAGTCGGAGAAGCTCAAGGATGGTACCGATCGATGCGCGCTACCCCATTTAGTGGGGGTAGAGCCTACTTGCAAGTCTCTCCGACCTTCACAAAAAAAGTTATTCAAGAATATCTCTTTCTCCTATGTGCTTTCATCCCTAACCCTAACCCTAACCCTTCCAAAAGTCGGAGAAGCTCAAGGATGGTACCGATCGATGCGCGCTACCCCATTTAGTGGGGGTAGAGCCTACTTGCAAGTCTCTCCGACCTTCACAAAAAAAGTTATTCAAGAATATCTCTTTCTCCTATGTGCTTTCATCCCTAACCCTAACCCTAACCCTTCCGAAAGTCGGAGAAGCTCAAGGATAGTACCGATCGATGTGCGCTACCCCATTTAGTGGGGGTAGAGCCTACTTGCAAGTCTCTCCGACCTTCACAAAAAAAGTTATTCAAGAATATCTCCTCAGATTTGGGGGAATTTCGTCGGTCGACCTCTTCCGAAGGTCGTACAAGCTCGGGGATGGTACCAATCGATCCGCAGGACCCAAATTAGTCCAGATGCAACCACTTTCCAAGTCTCTCCGACCTTCACAAAAAAAGTTATTCAAGAATATCTCTTTCTCCTATGTGCTTTCATCCCTAACCCTAACCCTAACCCTTCCAAAAGTCGGAGAAGCTCAAGAATGGTACCGATCGATGCGCGCTACCCCATTTAGTGGGGGTAGAGCCTACTTGCAAGTCTCTCCGACCTTCACAAAAAAAGTTATTCAAGAATATCTCCTCAGATTTGGGGGAATTTCGTCGGTCGACCTCTTCCGAAGGTCGTACAAGCTCGGGGATGGTACCAATCGATTTGCAGGACCCAAATTAGTCCAGATGCAACCACTTTCCAAGTCTCTCCGACCTTCACAAAAAAAGTTATTCAAGAATATCTCTTTCTCCTATGTGCTTTCATCCCTAACCCTAACCCTAACCCTTCCGAAAGTCGGAGAAGCTCAACGATGGTACCGATCGATGCGCGCTACCCCATTTAGTGGGGGTAGAGCCTACTTGCAAGTCTCTCCGACCTTCACAAAAAAAGTTATTCAAGAATATCTCTTTCTCCTATGTGCTTTCATCCCTAACCCTAACCCTAACCCTTCCGAAAGTCGGAGAAGCTCAAGGATGGTACCGATCGATGTGCGCTACCCCATTTAGTGGGGGTAGAGCCTACTTGCAAGTCTCTCCGACCTTCACAAAAAAAGTTATTCAAGAATATCTCCTCAGATTTGGGGGAATTTCGTCGGTCGACCTCTTCCGAAGGTCGTACAAGCTCGGGGATGGTACCAATCGATCCGCAGGACCCAAATTAGTCCAGATGCAACCACTTTCCAAGTCTCTCCGACCTTCACAAAAAAAGTTATTCAAGAATATCTCTTTCTCCTATGTGCTTTCATCCCTAACCCTAACCCTAACCCTTCCGAAAGTCGGAGAAGCTCAAGGATGGTACCGATCGATGCGCGCTACCCCATTTAGTGGGGGTAGAGCCTACTTGCAAGTCTCTCCGACCTTCACAAAAAAAGTTATTCAAGAATATCTCCTCAGATTTGGGGGAATTTCGTCGGTCGACCTCTTCCGAAGGTCGTACAAGCTCGGGGATGGTACCAATCGATTTGCAGGACCCAAATTAGTCCAGATGCAACCACTTTCCAAGTCTCTCCGACCTTCACAAAAAAAGTTATTCAAGAATATCTCTTTCTCCTATGTGCTTTCATCCCTAACCCTAGCCCTAACCCTTCCGAAAGTCGGAGAAGCTCAAGGATGGTACCGATCGATGCGCGCTACCCCATTTAGTGGGGGTAGAGCCTACTTGCAAGTCTCTCCGACCTTCACAAAAAAAGTTATTCAAGAATATCTCTTTCTCCTATGTGCTTTCATCCCTAACCCTAACCCTTCCGAAAGTCGGAGAAGCTCAAGGATGGTACCGATCGATGCGCGCTACCCCATTTAGTGGGGGTAGAGCCTACTTGCAAGTCTCTCCGACCTTCACAAAAAAAGTTATTCAAGAATATCTTTTTCTCCTATGTGCTTTCATCCCTAACCCTAACCCTAACCCTTCCGAAAGTCGGAGAAGCTCAAGGATGGTACCGATCGATGTGCGCTACCCCATTTAGTGGGGGTAGAGCCTACTTGCAAGTCTCTCCGACCTTCACAAAAAAAGTTATTCAAGAATATCTCCTCAGATTTGGGGGAATTTCGTCGGTCGACCTCTTCCGAAGGTCGTACAAGCTCGGGGATGGTACCAATCGATCCGCAGGACCCAAATTAGTCCAGATGCAACCACTTTCCAAGTCTCTCCGACCTTCACAAAAAAAGTTATTCAAGAATATCTCTTTCTCCTATGTGCTTTCATCCCTAACCCTAACCCTAACCCTTCCGAAGGTCGTACAAGCTCGGGGATGGTACCAATCGATTTGCAGGACCCAAATTAGTCCAGATGCAACCACTTTCCAAGTCTCTCCGACCTTCACAAAAAAAGTTATTCAAGAATATCTCTTTCTCCTATGTGCTTTCATCCCTAACCCTAACCCTAACCCTTCCGAAAGTCGGAGAAGCTCAAGGATGGTACCGATCGATGCGCGCTACCCCATTTAGTGGGGGTAGAGCCTACTTGCAAGTCTCTCCGACCTTCACAAAAAAAGTTATTCAAGAATATCTCTTTCTCCTATGTGCTTTCATCCCTAACCCTAACCCTAACCCTTCCGAAAGTCGGAGAAGCTCAAGGATGGTACCGATCGATGTGCGCTACCCCATTTAGTGGGGGTAGAGCCTACTTGCAAGTCTCTCCGACCTTCACAAAAAAAGTTATTCAAGAATATCTCCTCAGATTTGGGGGAATTTCGTCGGTCGACCTCTTCCGAAGGTCGTACAAGCTCGGGGATGGTACCAATCGATCCGCAGGACCCAAATTAGTCCAGATGCAACCACTTTCCAAGTCTCTCCGACCTTCACAAAAAAAGTTATTCAAGAATATCTCTTTCTCCTATGTGCTTTCATCCCTAACCCTAACCCTAACCCTTCCGAAAGTCGGAGAAGCTCAAGGATGGTACCGATCGATGCGCGTTACCCCATTTAGTGGGGGTAGAGCCTACTTGCAAGTCTCTCCGACCTTCACAAAAAAAGTTATTCAAGAATATCTCTTTCTCCTATGTGCTTTCATCCCTAACCCTAACCCTAACCCTTCCGAAAGTCGGAGAAGCTCAAGGATGGTACCGATCGATGTGCGCTACCCCATTTAGTGGGGGTAGAGCCTACTTGCAAGTCTCTCCGACCTTCACAAAAAAAGTTATTCAAGAATATCTCCTCAGATTTGGGGGAATTTCGTCGGTCGACCTCTTCCGAAGGTCGTACAAGCTCGGGGATGGTACCAATCGATCCGCAGGACCCAAATTAGTCCAGATGCAACCACTTTCCAAGTCTCTCCGACCTTCACAAAAAAAGTTATTCAAGAATATCTCTTTCTCCTATGTGCTTTCATCCCTAACCCTAACCCTAACCCTTCCGAAAGTCGGAGAAGCTCAAGGATGGTACCGATCGATGCGCGTTACCCCATTTAGTGGGGGTAGAGCCTACTTGCAAGTCTCTCCGACCTTCACAAAAAAAGTTATTCAAGAATATCTCTTTCTCCTATGTGCTTTCATCCCTAACCCTAACCCTAACCCTTCCGAAAGTCGGAGAAGCTCAAGGATGGTACCGATCGATGCGCGCAACCCCATTTAGTGGGGGTAGAGCCTACTTGCAAGTCTCTCCGACCTTCACAAAAAAAGTTATTCAAGAATATCTCCTCAGATTTGGGGGAATTTCGTCGGTCGACCTCTTCCGAAGGTCGTACAAGCTCGGGGATGGTACCAATCGATCCGCAGGACCCAAATTAGTCCAGATGCAACCACTTTCCAAGTCTCTCCGACCTTCACAAAAAAAGTTATTCAAGAATATCTCTTTCTCCTATGTGCTTTCATCCCTAACCCTAACCCTAACCCTTCCGAAAGTCGGAGAAGCTCAAGGATGGTACCGATCGATGCGCGCTACCCCATTTAGTGGGGGTAGAGCCTACTTGCAAGTCTCTCCGACCTTCACAAAAAAAGTTATTCAAGAATATCTCTTTCTCCTATGTGCTTTCATCCCTAACCCTAACCCTAACCCTTCCGAAAGTCGGAGAAGCTCAAGGATGGTACCGATCGATGCGCGCAACCCCATTTAGTGGGGGTAGAGCCTACTTGCAAGTCTCTCCGACCTTCACAAAAAAAGTTATTCAAGAATATCTCCTCAGATTTGGGGGAATTTCGTCGGTCGACCTTTTCCGAAGGTCGTACAAGCTCGGGGATGGTACCAATCGATGTGCGCTACCCCATTTAGTGGGGGTAGAGCCTACTTGCAAGTCTCTCCGACCTTCACAAAAAAGGTTATTCAAGAATATCTCTTTCTCCTATGTGCTTTCATCCCTAACCCTAACCCTTCCGAAAGTCGGAGAAGCTCAAGGATGGTACCGATCGATGTGCGCTACCCCATTTAGTGGGGGTAGAGCCTACTTGCAAGTCTCTCCGACCTTCACAAAAAAAGTTATTCAAGAATATCTCCTCAGATTTGGGGGAATTTCGTCGGTCGACCTCTTCCGAAGGTCGTACAAGCTCGGGGATGGTACCAATCGATCCGCAGGACCCAAATTAGTCCAGATGCAACCACTTTTCAAGTCTCTCCGACCTTCACAAAAAAAGTTATTCAAGAATATCTCTTTCTCCTATGTGCTTTCATCCCTAACCCTAACCCTAACCCTTCCGAAGGTCGTACAAGCTCGGGGATGGTACCAATCGATTTGCAGGACCCAAATTAGTCCAGATGCAACCACTTTCCAAGTCTCTCCGACCTTCACAAAAAAAGTTATTCAAGAATATCTCTTTCTCCTATGTGCTTTCATCCCTAACCCTAACCCTAACCCTTCCGAAAGTCGGAGAAGCTCAAGGATGGTACCGATCGATGCGCGCTACCCCATTTAGTGGGGGTAGAGCCTACTTGCAAGTCTCTCCGACCTTCACAAAAAAAGTTATTCAAGAATATCTCTTTCTCCTATGTGCTTTCATCCCTAACCCTAACCCTAACCCTTCCGAAAGTCGGAGAAGCTCAAGGATGGTACCGATCGATGTGCGCTACCCCATTTAGTGGGGGTAGAGCCTACTTGCAAGTCTCTCCGACCTTCACAAAAAAAGTTATTCAAGAATATCTCCTCAGATTTGGGGGAATTTCGTCGGTCGACCTCTTCCGAAGGTCGTACAAGCTCGGGGATGGTACCAATCGATCCGCAGGACCCAAATTAGTCCAGATGCAACCACTTTCCAAGTCTCTCCGACCTTCACAAAAAAAGTTATTCAAGAATATCTCTTTCTCCTATGTGCTTTCATCCCTAACCCTAACCCTAACCCTTCCGAAAGTCGGAGAAGCTCAAGGATGGTACCGATCGATGCGCGTTACCCCATTTAGTGGGGGTAGAGCCTACTTGCAAGTCTCTCCGACCTTCACAAAAAAAGTAATTCAAGAATATCTCTTTCTCCTATGTGCTTTCATCCCTAACCCTAACCCTAACCCTTCCGAAAGTCGGAGAAGCTCAAGGATGGTACCGATCGATGCGCGCAACCCCATTTAGTGGGGGTAGAGCCTACTTGCAAGTCTCTCCGACCTTCACAAAAAAAGTTATTCAAGAATATCTCCTCAGATTTGGGGGAATTTCGTCGGTCGACCTCTTCCGAAGGTCGTACAAGCTCGGGGATGGTACCAATCGATCCGCAGGACCCAAATTAGTCCAGATGCAACCACTTTCCAAGTCTCTCCGACCTTCACAAAAAAAGTTATTCAAGAATATCTCTTTCTCCTATGTGCTTTCATCCCTAACCCTAACCCTAACCCTTCCGAAAGTCGGAGAAGCTCAAGGATGGTACCGATCGATGCGCGCTACCCCATTTAGTGGGGGTAGAGCCTACTTGCAAGTCTCTCCGACCTTCACAAAAAAAGTTATTCAAGAATATCTCTTTCTCCTATGTGCTTTCATCCCTAACCCTAACCCTAACCCTTCCGAAAGTCGGAGAAGCTCAAGGATGGTACCGATCGATGCGCGCAACCCCATTTAGTGGGGGTAGAGCCTACTTGCAAGTCTCTCCGACCTTCACAAAAAAAGTTATTCAAGAATATCTCCTCAGATTTGGGGGAATTTCGTCGGTCGACCTCTTCCGAAGGTCGTACAAGCTCGGGGATGGTACCAATCGATCCGCAGGACCCAAATTAGTCCAGATGCAACCACTTTCCAAGTCTCTCCGACCTTCACAAAAAAAGTTATTCAAGAATATCTCTTTCTCCTATGTGCTTTCATCCCTAACCCTAACCCTAACCCTTCCGAAAGTCGGAGAAGCTCAAGGATGGTACCGATCGATGCGCGCTACCCCATTTAGTGGGGGTAGAGCCTACTTGCAAGTCTCTCCGACCTTCACAAAAAAAGTTATTCAAGAATATCTCCTCAGATTTGGGGGAATTTCGTCGGTCGACCTCTTCCGAAGGTCGTACAAGCTCGGGGATGGTACCAATCGATCCGCAGGACCCAAATTAGTCCAGATGCAACCACTTTCCAAGTCTCTCCGACCTTCACAAAAAAAGTTGTTCAAGAATATCTCTTTCTCCTATGTGCTTTCATCCCTAACCCTAACCCTAACCCTTCCGAAAGTCGGAGAAGCTCAAGGATGGTACCGATCGATGCGCGCTACCCCATTTAGTGGGGGTAGAGCCTACTTGCAAGTCTCTCCGACCTTCACAAAAAAAGTTATTCAAGAATATCTCTTTCTCCTATGTGCTTTCATCCCTAACCCTAACCCTAACCCTTCCGAAAGTCGGAGAAGCTCAAGGATGGTACCGATCGATGCGCGCTACCCCATTTAGTGGGGGTAGAGCCTACTTGCAAGTCTCTCCGACCTTCACAAAAAAAGTTATTCAAGAATATCTCTTTCTCCTATGTGCTTTCATCCCTAACCCTAACCCTTCCGAAAGTCGGAGAAGCTCAAGGATGGTACCGATCGATGCGCGTTACCCCATTTAGTGGGGGTAGAGCCTACTTGAAAGTCTCTCCGACCTTCACAAAAAAAGTTATTCAAGAATATCTCTTTCTCCTATGTGCTTTCATCCCTAACCCTAACCCTAACCCTTCCAAAAGTCGGAGAAGCTCAAGGATGGTACCGATCGATGCGCGCTACCCCATTTAGTGGGGGTAGAGCCTACTTGCAAGTCTCTCCGACCTTCACAAAAAAAGTTATTCAAGAATATCTCTTTCTCCTATGTGCTTTCATCCCTAACCCTAACCCTAACCCTTCCGAAAGTCGGAGAAGCTCAAGGATAGTACCGATCGATGTGCGCTACCCCATTTAGTGGGGGTAGAGCCTACTTGCAAGTCTCTCCGACCTTCACAAAAAAAGTTATTCAAGAATATCTCCTCAGATTTGGGGGAATTTCGTCGGTCGACCTCTTCCGAAGGTCGTACAAGCTCGGGGATGGTACCAATCGATCCGCAGGACCCAAATTAGTCCAGATGCAACCACTTTCCAAGTCTCTCCGACCTTCACAAAAAAAGTTATTCAAGAATATCTCTTTCTCCTATGTGCTTTCATCCCTAACCCTAACCCTAACCCTTCCAAAAGTCGGAGAAGCTCAAGGATGGTACCGATCGATGCGCGCTACCCCATTTAGTGGGGGTAGAGCCTACTTGCAAGTCTCTCCGACCTTCACAAAAAAGGTTATTCAAGAATATCTCTTTCTCCTATGTGCTTTCATCCCTAACCCTAACCCTAACCCTTCCGAAAGTCGGAGAAGCTCAAGGATGGTACCGATCGATGTGCGCTACCCCATTTAGTGGGGGTAGAGCCTACTTGCAAGTCTCTCCGACCTTCACAAAAAAAGTTATTCAAGAATATCTCCTCAGATTTGGGGGAATTTCGTCGGTCGACCTCTTCCGAAGGTCGTACAAGCTCGGGGATGGTACCAATCGATCCGCAGGACCCAAATTAGTCCAGATGCAACCACTTTCCAAGTCTCTCCGACCTTCACAAAAAAAGTTATTCAAGAATATCTCTTTCTCCTATGTGCTTTCATCCCTAACCCTAACCCTAACCCTTCCGAAAGTCGGAGAAGCTCAAGGATGGTACCGATCGATGCGTGCTACCCCATTTAGTGGGGGTAGAGCCTACTTGCAAGTCTCTCCGACCTTCACAAAAAAAGTTATTTAAGAATATCTCTTTCTCCTATGTGCTTTCATCCCTAACCCTAACCCTAACCCTTCCGAAAGTCGGAGAAGCTCAAGGATGGTACCGATCGATGCGCGCTACCCCATTTAGTGGGGGTAGAGCCTACTTGCAAGTCTCTCCGACCTTCACAAAAAAAGTTATTCAAGAATATCTCTTTCTCCTATGTGCTTTCATCCCTAACCCTAACCCTAACCCTTCCGAAAGTCGGAGAAGCTCAAGGATGTTACCGATCGATGCGCGCTACCCCATTTAGTGGGGGTAGAGCCTACTTGCAAGTCTCTCCGACCTTCACAAAAAAAGTTATTCAAGAATATCTCCTCAGATTTGGGGGAATTTCGTCGGTCGACCTCTTCCGAAGGTCGTACAAGCTCGGGGATGGTACCAATCGATCCGCAGGACCCAAATTAGTCCAGATGCAACCACTTTCCAAGTCTCTCCGACCTTCACAAAAAAAGTTATTCAAGAATATCTCTTTCTCCTATGTGCTTTCATCCCTAACCCTAACCCTAACCCTTCCGAAAGTCGGAGAAGCTCAAGGATGGTACCGATCGATGCGCGCTACCCCATTTAGTGGGGGTAGAGCCTACTTGCAAGTCTCTCCGACCTTCACAAAAAAAGTTATTCAAGAATATCTCCTCAGATTTGGGGGAATTTCGTCGGTCGACCTCTTCCGAAGGTCGTACAAGCTCGGGGATGGTACCAATCGATCCGCAGGACCCAAATTAGTCCAGATGCAACCACTTTCCAAGTCTCTCCGACCTTCACAAAAAAAGTTATTCAAGAATATCTCTTTCTCCTATGTGCTTTCATCCCTAACCCTAACCCTAACCCTTCCGAAAGTCGGAGAAGCTCAAGGATGGTACCGATCGATGCGCGCTACCCCATTTAGTGGGGGTAGAGCCTACTTGCAAGTCTCTCCGACCTTCACAAAAAAAGTTATTCAAGAATATCTCTTTCTCCTATGTGCTTTCATCCCTAACCCTAACCCTAACCCTTCCGAAAGTCGGAGAAGCTCAAGGATGGTACCGATCGATGCGCGCTACCCCATTTAGTGGGGGTAGAGCCTACTTGCAAGTCTCTCCGACCTTCACAAAAAAAGTTATTCAAGAATATCTCTTTCTCCTATGTGCTTTCATCCCTAACCCTAACCCTTCCGAAAGTCGGAGAAGCTCAAGGATGGTACCGATCGATGCGCGTTACCCCATTTAGTGGGGGTAGAGCCTACTTGCAAGTCTCTCCGACCTTCACAAAAAAAGTTATTCAAGAATATCTCTTTCTCCTATGTGCTTTCATCCCTAACCCTAACCCTAACCCTTCCAAAAGTCGGAGAAGCTCAAGGATGGTACCGATCGATGCGCGCTACCCCATTTAGTGGGGGTAGAGCCTACTTGCAAGTCTCTCCGACCTTCACAAAAAAAGTTATTCAAGAATATCTCTTTCTCCTATGTGCTTTCATCCCTAACCCTAACCCTAACCCTTCCGAAAGTCGGAGAAGCTCAAGGATGGTACCGATCGATGCGCGCTACCCCATTTAGTGGGGGTAGAGCCTACTTGCAAGTCTCTCCGACCTTCACAAAAAAAGTTATTCAAGAATATCTCTTTCTCCTATGTGCTTTCATCCCTAACCCTAACCCTTCCGAAAGTCGGAGAAGCTCAAGGATGGTACCGATCGATGCGCGTTACCCCATTTAGTGGGGGTAGAGCCTACTTGCAAGTCTCTCCGACCTTCACAAAAAAAGTTATTCAAGAATATCTCTTTCTCCTATGTGCTTTCATCCCTAACCCTAACCCTAACCCTTCCAAAAGTCGGAGAAGCTCAAGGATGGTACCGATCGATGCGCGCTACCCCATTTAGTGGGGGTAGAGCCTACTTGCAAGTCTCTCCGACCTTCACAAAAAAAGTTATTCAAGAATATCTCTTTCTCCTATGTGCTTTCATCCCTAACCCTAACCCTTCCGAAAGTCGGAGAAGCTCAAGGATGGTACCGATCGATGCGCGTTACCCCATTTAGTGGGGGTAGAGCCTACTTGCAAGTCTCTCCGACCTTCACAAAAAAAGTTATTCAAGAATATCTCTTTCTCCTATGTGCTTTCATCCCTAACCCTAACCCTAACCCTTCCAAAAGTCGGAGAAGCTCAAGGATGGTACCGATCGATGCGCGCTACCCCATTTAGTGGGGGTAGAGCCTACTTGCAAGTCTCTCCGACCTTCACAAAAAAAGTTATTCAAGAATATCTCTTTCTCCTATGTGCTTTCATCCCTAACCCTAACCCTTCCGAAAGTCGGAGAAGCTCAAGGATGGTACCGATCGATGCGCGTTACCCCATTTAGTGGGGGTAGAGCCTACTTGAAAGTCTCTCCGACCTTCACAAAAAAAGTTATTCAAGAATATCTCTTTCTCCTATGTGCTTTCATCCCTAACCCTAACCCTAACCCTTCCAAAAGTCGGAGAAGCTCAAGGATGGTACCGATCGATGCGCGCTACCCCATTTAGTGGGGGTAGAGCCTACTTGCAAGTCTCTCCGACCTTCACAAAAAAAGTTATTCAAGAATATCTCTTTCTCCTATGTGCTTTCATCCCTAACCCTAACCCTAACCCTTCCGAAAGTCGGAGAAGCTCAAGGATAGTACCGATCGATGTGCGCTACCCCATTTAGTGGGGGTAGAGCCTACTTGCAAGTCTCTCCGACCTTCACAAAAAAAGTTATTCAAGAATATCTCCTCAGATTTGGGGGAATTTCGTCGGTCGACCTCTTCCGAAGGTCGTACAAGCTCGGGGATGGTACCAATCGATCCGCAGGACCCAAATTAGTCCAGATGCAACCACTTTCCAAGTCTCTCCGACCTTCACAAAAAAAGTTATTCAAGAATATCTCTTTCTCCTATGTGCTTTCATCCCTAACCCTAACCCTAACCCTTCCAAAAGTCGGAGAAGCTCAAGGATGGTACCGATCGATGCGCGCTACCCCATTTAGTGGGGGTAGAGCCTACTTGCAAGTCTCTCCGACCTTCACAAAAAAGGTTATTCAAGAATATCTCTTTCTCCTATGTGCTTTCATCCCTAACCCTAACCCTAACCCTTCCGAAAGTCGGAGAAGCTCAAGGATGGTACCGATCGATGTGCGCTACCCCATTTAGTGGGGGTAGAGCCTACTTGCAAGTCTCTCCGACCTTCACAAAAAAAGTTATTCAAGAATATCTCCTCAGATTTGGGGGAATTTCGTCGGTCGACCTCTTCCGAAGGTCGTACAAGCTCGGGGATGGTACCAATCGATCCGCAGGACCCAAATTAGTCCAGATGCAACCACTTTCCAAGTCTCTCCGACCTTCACAAAAAAAGTTATTCAAGAATATCTCTTTCTCCTATGTGCTTTCATCCCTAACCCTAACCCTAACCCTTCCGAAAGTCGGAGAAGCTCAAGGATGGTACCGATCGATGCGCGCTACCCCATTTAGTGGGGGTAGAGCCTACTTGCAAGTCTCTCCGACCTTCACAAAAAAAGTTATTTAAGAATATCTCTTTCTCCTATGTGCTTTCATCCCTAACCCTAACCCTAACCCTTCCGAAAGTCGGAGAAGCTCAAGGATGGTACCGATCGATGCGCGCTACCCCATTTAGTGGGGGTAGAGCCTACTTGCAAGTCTCTCCGACCTTCACAAAAAAAGTTATTCAAGAATATCTCTTTCTCCTATGTGCTTTCATCCCTAACCCTAACCCTAACCCTTCCGAAAGTCGGAGAAGCTCAAGGATGTTACCGATCGATGCGCGCTACCCCATTTAGTGGGGGTAGAGCCTACTTGCAAGTCTCTCCGACCTTCACAAAAAAAGTTATTCAAGAATATCTCCTCAGATTTGGGGGAATTTCGTCGGTCGACCTCTTCCGAAGGTCGTACAAGCTCGGGGATGGTACCAATCGATCCGCAGGACCCAAATTAGTCCAGATGCAACCACTTTCCAAGTCTCTCCGACCTTCACAAAAAAAGTTATTCAAGAATATCTCTTTCTCCTATGTGCTTTCATCCCTAACCCTAACCCTAACCCTTCCGAAAGTCGGAGAAGCTCAAGGATGGTACCGATCGATGCGCGCTACCCCATTTAGTGGGGGTAGAGCCTACTTGCAAGTCTCTCCGACCTTCACAAAAAAAGTTATTCAAGAATATCTCCTCAGATTTGGGGGAATTTCGTCGGTCGACCTCTTCCGAAGGTCGTACAAGCTCGGGGATGGTACCAATCGATCCGCAGGACCCAAATTAGTCCAGATGCAACCACTTTCCAAGTCTCTCCGACCTTCACAAAAAAAGTTATTCAAGAATATCTCTTTCTCCTATGTGCTTTCATCCCTAACCCTAACCCTAACCCTTCCGAAAGTCGGAGAAGCTCAAGGATGGTACCGATCGATGCGCGCTACCCCATTTAGTGGGGGTAGAGCCTACTTGCAAGTCTCTCCGACCTTCACAAAAAAAGTTATTCAAGAATATCTCTTTCTCCTATGTGCTTTCATCCCTAACCCTAACCCTAACCCTTCCGAAAGTCGGAGAAGCTCAAGGATGGTACCGATCGATGCGCGCTACCCCATTTAGTGGGGGTAGAGCCTACTTGCAAGTCTCTCCGACCTTCACAAAAAAAGTTATTCAAGAATATCTCTTTCTCCTATGTGCTTTCATCCCTAACCCTAACCCTTCCGAAAGTCGGAGAAGCTCAAGGATGGTACCGATCGATGCGCGTTACCCCATTTAGTGGGGGTAGAGCCTACTTGCAAGTCTCTCCGACCTTCACAAAAAAAGTTATTCAAGAATATCTCTTTCTCCTATGTGCTTTCATCCCTAACCCTAACCCTAACCCTTCCAAAAGTCGGAGAAGCTCAAGGATGGTACCGATCGATGCGCGCTACCCCATTTAGTGGGGGTAGAGCCTACTTGCAAGTCTCTCCGACCTTCACAAAAAAAGTTATTCAAGAATATCTCTTTCTCCTATGTGCTTTCATCCCTAACCCTAACCCTAACCCTTCCGAAAGTCGGAGAAGCTCAAGGATAGTACCGATCGATGTGCGCTACCCCATTTAGTGGGGGTAGAGCCTACTTGCAAGTCTCTCCGACCTTCACAAAAAAAGTTATTCAAGAATATCTCCTCAGATTTGGGGGAATTTCGTCGGTCGACCTCTTCCGAAGGTCGTACAAGCTCGGGGATGGTACCAATCGATCCGCAGGATCCAAATTAGTCCAGATGCAACCACTTTCCAAGTCTCTCCGACCTTCACAAAAAAAGTTATTCAAGAATATCTCTTTCTCCTATGTGATTTCATCCCTAACCCTAACCCTAACCCTTCCAAAAGTCGGAGAAGCTCAAGGATGGTACCGATCGATGCGCGCTACCCCATTTAGTGGGGGTAGAGCCTACTTGCAAGTCTCTCCGACCTTCACAAAAAAGGTTATTCAAGAATATCTCTTTCTCCTATGTGCTTTCATCCCTAACCCTAACCCTAACCCTTCCGAAAGTCGGAGAAGCTCAAGGATGGTACCGATCGATGTGCGCTACCCCATTTAGTGGGGGTAGAGCCTACTTGCAAGTCTCTCCGACCTTCACAAAAAAAGTTATTCAAGAATATCTCCTCAGATTTGGGGGAATTTCGTCGGTCGACCTCTTCCGAAGGTCGTACAAGCTCGGGGATGGTACCAATCGATCCGCAGGACCCAAATTAGTCCAGATGCAACCACTTTCCAAGTCTCTCCGACCTTCACAAAAAAAGTTATTCAAGAATATCTCTTTCTCCTATGTGCTTTCATCCCTAACCCTAACCCTAACCCTTCCGAAAGTCGGAGAAGCTCAAGGATGGTACCGATCGATGCGCGCTACCCCATTTAGTGGGGGTAGAGCCTACTTGCAAGTCTCTCCGACCTTCACAAAAAAAGTTATTTAAGAATATCTCTTTCTCCTATGTGCTTTCATCCCTAACCCTAACCCTAACCCTTCCGAAAGTCGGAGAAGCTCAAGGATGGTACCGATCGATGCGCGCTACCCCATTTAGTGGGGGTAGAGCCTACTTGCAAGTCTCTCCGACCTTCACAAAAAAAGTTATTCAAGAATATCTCTTTCTCCTATGTGCTTTCATCCCTAACCCTAACCCTAACCCTTCCGAAAGTCGGAGAAGCTCAAGGATGGTACCGATCGATGTGCGCTACCCCATTTAGTGGGGGTAGAGCCTACTTGCAAGTCTCTCCGACCTTCACAAAAAAAGTTATTCAAGAATATCTCCTCAGATTTGGGGGAATTTCGTCGGTCGACCTCTTCCGAAGGTCGTACAAGCTCGGGGATGGTACCAATCGATCCGCAGGACCCAAATTAGTCCAGATGCAACCACTTTCCAAGTCTCTCCGACCTTCACAAAAAAAGTTATTCAAGAATATCTCTTTCTCCTATGTGCTTTCATCCCTAACCCTAACCCTAATTCTTACAAAAGTCGGAGAAGCTCAAGGATGGTACCGATCGATGCGCGCTACCCCATTTAGTGGGGGTAGAGCCTACTTGCAAGTCTCTCCGACCTTCACAAAAAAGGTTATTCAAGAATATCTCTTTCTCCTATGTGCTTTCATCCCTAACCCTAACCCTAACCCTTCCGAAAGTCGGAGAAGCTCAAGGATGGTACCGATCGATGTGCGCTACCCCATTTAGTGGGGGTAGAGCCTACTTGCAAGTCTCTCCGACCTTCACAAAAAAAGTTATTCAAGAATATCTCCTCAGATTTGGGGGAATTTCGTCGGTCGACCTCTTCCGAAGGTCGTACAAGCTCGGGGATGGTACCAATCGATCCGCAGGACCCAAATTAGTCCAGATGCAACCACTTTCCAAGTCTCTCCGACCTTCACAAAAAAAGTTATTCAAGAATATCTCTTTCTCCTATGTGCTTTCATCCCTAACCCTAACCCTAACCCTTCCGAAAGTCGGAGAAGCTCAAGGATGGTACCGATCGATGCGCGCTACCCCATTTAGTGGGGGTAGAGCCTACTTGCAAGTCTCTCCGACCTTCACAAAAAAAGTTATTCAAGAATATCTCCTCAGATTTGGGGGAATTTCGTCGGTCGACCTCTTCCGAAGGTCGTACAAGCTCGGGGATGGTACCAATCGATCCGCAGGACCCAAATTAGTCCAGATGCAACCACTTTCCAAGTCTCTCCGACCTTCACAAAAAAAGTTATTCAAGAATATCTCTTTCTCCTATGTGCTTTCATCCCTAACCCTAACCCTTCCGAAAGTCGGAGAAGCTCAAGGATGGTACCGATCGATGCGCGCTACCCCATTTAGTGGGGGTAGAGCCTACTTGCAAGTCTCTCCGACCTTCACAAAAAAAGTTATTCAAGAATATCTCTTTCTCCTATGTGCTTTCATCCCTAACCCTAACCCTTCCGAAAGTCGGAGAAGCTCAAGGATGGTACCGATCGATGCGCGCTACCCCATTTAGTGGGGGTAGAGCCTACTTGCAAGTCTCTCCGACCTTCACAAAAAAAGTTATTCAAGAATATCTCTTTCTCCTATGTGCTTTCATCCCTAACCCTAACCCTTCCGAAAGTCGGAGAAGCTCAAGGATGGTACCGATCGATGCGCGTTACCCCATTTAGTGGGGGTAGAGCCTACTTGCAAGTCTCTCCGACCTTCACAAAAAAAGTTATTCAAGAATATCTCTTTCTCCTATGTGCTTTCATCCCTAACCCTAACCCTAACCCTTCCAAAAGTCGGAGAAGCTCAAGGATGGTACCGATCGATGCGCGCTACCCCATTTAGTGGGGGTAGAGCCTACTTGCAAGTCTCTCCGACCTTCACAAAAAAAGTTATTCAAGAATATCTCTTTCTCCTATGTGCTTTCATCCCTAACCCTAACCCTAACCCTTCCGAAAGTCGGAGAAGCTCAAGGATAGTACCGATCGATGTGCGCTACCCCATTTAGTGGGGGTAGAGCCTACTTGCAAGTCTCTCCGACCTTCACAAAAAAAGTTATTCAAGAATATCTCCTCAGATTTGGGGGAATTTCGTCGGTCGACCTCTTCCGAAGGTCGTACAAGCTCGGGGATGGTACCAATCGATCCGCAGGACCCAAATTAGTCCAGATGCAACCACTTTCCAAGTCTCTCCGACCTTCACAAAAAAAGTTATTCAAGAATATCTCTTTCTCCTATGTGCTTTCATCCCTAACCCTAACCCTAACCCTTCCAAAAGTCGGAGAAGCTCAAGGATGGTACCGATCGATGCGCGCTACCCCATTTAGTGGGGGTAGAGCCTACTTGCAAGTCTCTCCGACCTTCACAAAAAAGGTTATTCAAGAATATCTCTTTCTCCTATGTGCTTTCATCCCTAACCCTAACCCTAACCCTTCCGAAAGTCGGAGAAGCTCAAGGATGGTACCGATCGATGTGCGCTACCCCATTTAGTGGGGGTAGAGTCTACTTGCAAGTCTCTCCGACCTTCACAAAAAAAGTTATTCAAGAATATCTCCTCAGATTTGGGGGAATTTCGTCGGTCGACCTCTTCCGAAGGTCGTACAAGCTCGGGGATGGTACCAATCGATCCGCAGGACCCAAATTAGTCCAGATGCAACCACTTTCCAAGTCTCTCCGACCTTCACAAAAAAAGTTATTCAAGAATATCTCTTTCTCCTATGTGCTTTCATCCCTAACCCTAACCCTAACCCTTCCGAAAGTCGGAGAAGCTCAAGGATGGTACCGATCGATGCGCGCTACCCCATTTAGTGGGGGTAGAGCCTACTTGCAAGTCTCTCCGACCTTCACAAAAAAAGTTATTTAAGAATATCTCTTTCTCCTATGTGCTTTCATCCCTAACCCTAACCCTAACCCTTCCGAAAGTCGGAGAAGCTCAATGATGGTACTGATCGATGCGCGCTACCCCATTTAGTGGGGGTAGAGCCTACTTGCAAGTCTCTCCGACCTTCACAAAAAAAGTTATTCAAGAATATCTCTTTCTCCTATGTGCTTTCATCCCTAACCCTAACCCTAACCCTTCCGAAAGTCGGAGAAGCTCAAGGATGTTACCGATCGATGCGCGCTACCCCATTTAGTGGGGGTAGAGCCTACTTGCAAGTCTCTCCGACCTTCACAAAAAAAGTTATTCAAGAATATCTCTTTCTCCTATGTGCTTTCATCCCTAACCCTAACCCTAACCCTTCCGAAAGTCGGAGAAGCTCAAGGATGGTACCGATCGATGTGCGCTACCCCATTTAGTGGGGGTAGAGCCTACTTGCAAGTCTCTCCGACCTTCACAAAAAAAGTTATTCAAGAATATCTCCTCAGATTTGGGGGAATTTCGTCGGTCGACCTCTTCCGAAGGTCGTACAAGCTCGGGGATGGTACCAATCGATCCGCAGGACCCAAATTAGTCCAGATGCAACCACTTTCCAAGTCTCTCCGACCTTCACAAAAAAAGTTATTCAAGAATATCTCTTTCTCCTATGTGCTTTCATCCCTAACCCTAACCCTAACCCTTCCAAAAGTCGGAGAAGCTCAAGGATGGTACCGATCGATGCGCGCTACCCCATTTAGTGGGGGTAGAGCCTACTTGCAAGTCTCTCCGACCTTCACAAAAAAGGTTATTCAAGAATATCTCTTTCTCCTATGTGCTTTCATCCCTAACCCTAACCCTAACCCTTCCGAAAGTCGGAGAAGCTCAAGGATGGACCGATCGATGTGCGCTACCCCATTTAGTGGGGGTAGAGCCTACTTGCAAGTCTCTCCGACCTTCACAAAAAAAGTTATTCAAGAATATCTCCTCAGATTTGGGGGAATTTCGTCGGTCGACCTCTTCCGAAGGTCGTACAAGCTCGGGGATGGTACCAATCGATCCGCAGGACCCAAATTAGTCCAGATGCAACCACTTTCCAAGTCTCTCCGACCTTCACAAAAAAAGTTATTCAAGAATATCTCTTTCTCCTATGTGCTTTCATCCCTAACCCTAACCCTAACCCTTCCGAAAGTCGGAGAAGCTCAAGGATGGTACCGATCGATGCGCGCTACCCCATTTAGTGGGGGTAGAGCCTACTTGCAAGTCTCTCCGACCTTCACAAAAAAAGTTATTCAAGAATATCTCTTTCTCCTATGTGCTTTCATCCCTAACCCTAACCCTAACCCTTCCGAAAGTCGGAGAAGCTCAAGGATGGTACCGATCGATGCGCGCTACCCCATTTAGTGGGGGTAGAGCCTACTTGCAAGTCTCTCCGACCTTCACAAAAAAAGTTATTCAAGAATATCTCTTTCTCCTATGTGCTTTCATCCCTAACCCTAACCCTAACCCTTCCGAAAGTCGGAGAAGCTCAAGGATGGTACCGATCGATGCGCGCTACCCCATTTAGTGGGGGTAGAGCCTACTTGCAAGTCTCTCCGACCTTCACAAAAAAAGTTATTCAAGAATATCTCTTTCTCCTATGTGCTTTCATCCCTAACCCTAACCCTTCCAAAAGTCGGAGAAGCTCAAGGATGGTACCGATCGATGCGCGCTACCCCATTTAGTGGGGGTAGAGCCTACTTGCAAGTCTCTCCGACCTTCACAAAAAAAGTTATTCAAGAATATCTCCTCAGATTTGGGGGAATTTCGTCGGTCGACCTCTTCCGAAGGTCGTACAAGCTCGGGGATGGTACCAATCGATCCGCAGGACCCAAATTAGTCCAGATGCAACCACTTTCCAAGTCTCTCCGACCTTCACAAAAAAAGTTATTCAAGAATATCTCTTTCTCCTATGTGCTTTCATCCCTAACCCTAACCCTAACCCTTCCAAAAGTCGGAGAAGCTCAAGGATGGTACCGATCGATGCGCGCTACCCCATTTAGTGGGGGTAGAGCCTACTTGCAAGTCTCTCCGACCTTCACAAAAAAGGTTATTCAAGAATATCTCTTTCTCCTATGTGCTTTCATCCCTAACCCTAACCCTAACCCTTCCGAAAGTCGGAGAAGCTCAAGGATGGTACCGATCGATGTGCGCTACCCCATTTAGTGGGGGTAGAGCCTACTTGCAAGTCTCTCCGACCTTCACAAAAAAAGTTATTCAAGAATATCTCCTCAGATTTGGGGGAATTTCGTCGGTCGACCTCTTCCGAAGGTCGTACAAGCTCGGGGATGGTACCAATCGATCCGCAGGACCCAAATTAGTCCAGATGCAACCACTTTCCAAGTCTCTCCGACCTTCACAAAAAAAGTTATTCAAGAATATCTCTTTCTCCTATGTGCTTTCATCCCTAACCCTAACCCTAACCCTTCCGAAAGTCGGAGAAGCTCAAGGATGGTACCGATCGATGCGCGCTACCCCATTTAGTGGGGGTAGAGCCTACTTGCAAGTCTCTCCGACCTTCACAAAAAAAGTTATTCAAGAATATCTCTTTCTCCTATGTGCTTTCATCCCTAACCCTAACCCTAACCCTTCCGAAAGTCGGAGAAGCTCAAGGATGGTACCGATCGATGCGCGCTACCCCATTTAGTGGGGGTAGAGCCTACTTGCAAGTCTCTCCGACCTTCACAAAAAAAGTTATTCAAGAATATCTCTTTCTCCTATGTGCTTTCATCCCTAACCCTAACCCTAACCCTTCCGAAAGTCGGAGAAGCTCAAGGATGGTACCGATCGATGCGCGCTACCCCATTTAGTGGGGGTAGAGCCTACTTGCAAGTCTCTCCGACCTTCACAAAAAAAGTTATTCAAGAATATCTCTTTCTCCTATGTGCTTTCATCCCTAACCCTAACCCTAACCCTTCCGAAAGTCGGAGAAGCTCAAGGATGGTACCAATCGATGCGCGCTACCCCATTTAGTAGGGGTAGAGCCTACTTGCAAGTCTTTCCGACCTTCACAAAAAAAGTTATTCAAGAATATCTCTTTCTCCTATGTGCTTTCATCCCTAACCCTAACCCTTCCAAAAGTCGGAGAAGCTCAAGGATGGTACCGATCGATGCGCGCTACCCCATTTAGTGGGGGTAGAGCCTACTTGCAAGTCTCTCCGACCTTCACAAAAAAAGTTATTCAAGAATATCTCTTTCTCCTATGTGCTTTCATCCCTAACCCTAACCCTAACCCTTCCGAAAGTCGGAGAAGCTCAAGGATGGTACCGATCGATGTGCGCTACCCCATTTAGTGGGGGTAGAGCCTACTTGCAAGTCTCTCCGACCTTCACAAAAAAAGTTATTCAAGAATATCTCCTCAGATTTGGGGGAATTTCGTCGGTCGACCTCTTCCGAAGGTCGTACAAGCTCGGGGATGGTACCAATCGATCCGCAGGACCCAAATTAGTCCAGATGCAACCACTTTCCAAGTCTCTCCGACCTTCACAAAAAAAGTTATTCAAGAATATCTCTTTCTCCTATGTGCTTTCATCCCTAACCCTAACCCTAACCCTTCCGAAAGTCGGAGAAGCTCAAGGATGGTACCGATCGATGCGCGCTACCCCATTTAGTGGGGGTAGAGCCTACTTGCAAGTCTCTCCGACCTTCACAAAAAAAGTTATTCAAGAATATCTCTTTCTCCTATGTGCTTTCATCCCTAACCCTAACCCTAACCCTTCCGAAAGTCGGAGAAGCTCAAGGATGGTACCGATCGATGCGCGCTACACCATTTAGTGGGGGTAGAGCCTACTTGCAAGTCTCTCCGACCTTCACAAAAAAAGTTATTCAAGAATATCTCTTTCTCCTATGTGCTTTCATCCCTAACCCTAACCCTAACCCTTCCGAAAGTAGGAGAAGCTCAAGGATGGTACCGATCGATGCGCGCTACCCCATTTAGTGGGGGTAGAGCCTACTTGCAAGTCTCTCCGACCTTCACAAAAAAAGTTATTCAAAAATATCTCTTTCTCCTATGTGCTTTCATCCCTAACCCTAACCCTAACCCTTCCGAAAGTCGGAGAAGCTCAAGGATGGTACCAATCGATGCGCGCTACCCCATTTAGTAGGGGTAGAGCCTACTTGCAAGTCTTTCCGACCTTCACAAAAAAAGTTATTCAAGAATATCTCTTTCTCCTATGTGCTTTCATCCCTAACCCTAACCCTAACCCTTCCAAAAGTCGGAGAAGCTCAAGGATGGTACCGATCGATGCGCGCTACCCCATTTAGTGGGGGTAGAGCCTACTTGCAAGTCTCTCCGACCTTCACAAAAAAAGTTATTCAAGAATATCTCTTTCTCCTATGTGCTTTCATCCCTAACCCTAACCCTTCCGAAAGTCGGAGAAGCTCAAGGATGGTACCGATCGATGTGCGCTACCCCATTTAGTGGGGGTAGAGCCTACTTGCAAGTCTCTCCGACCTTCACAAAAAAAGTTATTCAAGAATATCTCCTCAGATTTGGGGGAATTTCGTCGGTCGACCTCTTCCGAAGGTCGTACAAGCTCGGGGATGGTACCAATCGATCCGCAGGACCCAAATTAGTCCAGATGCAACCACTTTCCAAGTCTCTCCGACCTTCACAAAAAAAGTTATTCAAGAATATCTTTTTCTCCTATGTGCTTTCATCCCTAACCCTAACCCTAACCCTTCCAAAAGTCGGAGAAGCTCAAGGATGGTACCGATCGATGCGCGCTACCCCATTTAGTGGGGGTAGAGCCTACTTGCAAGTCTCTCCAACCTTCACAAAAAAAGTTATTCAAGAATATCTCTTTCTCCTATGTGCTTTCATCCCTAACCCTAACCCTAACCCTTCCGAAAGTCGGAGAAGCTCAAGGATGGTACCGATCGATGTGCGCTACCCCATTTAGTGGGGGTAGAGCCTACTTGCAAGTCTCTCCGACCTTCACAAAAAAAGTTATTCAAGAATATCTCCTCAGATTTGGGGGAATTTCGTCGGTCGACCTCTTTCGAAGGTCGTACAAGCTCGGGGATGGTACCAATCGATCCGCAGGACCCAAATTAGTCCAGATGCAACCACTTTCCAAGTCTCTCCGACCTTCACAAAAAAAGTTATTCAAGAATATCTCTTTCTCCTATGTGCTTTCATCCCTAACCCTAACCCTAACCCTTCCGAAAGTCGGAGAAGCTCAAGGATGGTACCGATCGATGCGCGCTACCCCATTTAGTGGGGGTAGAGCCTACTTGCAAGTCTCTCCGACCTTCACAAAAAAAGTTATTCAAGAATATCTCTTTCTCCTATGTGCTTTCATCCCTAACCCTAACCCTAACCCTTCCGAAAGTCGGAGAAGCTCAAGGATGGTACCGATCGATGTGCGCTACCCCATTTAGTGGGGGTAGAGCCTACTTGCAAGTCTCTCCGACCTTCACAAAAAAAGTTATTCAAGAATATCTCTTTCTCCTATGTGCTTTCATCCCTAACCCTAACCCTAACCCTTCCGAAAGTCGGAGAAGCTCAAGGATGGTACCGATCGATGCGCGCTACCCCATTTAGTGGGGGTAGAGCCTACTTGCAAGTCTCTCCGACCTTCACAAAAAAAGTTATTCAAGAATATCTCTTTCTCCTATGTGCTTTCATCCCTAACCCTAACCCTAACCCTTCCAAAAGTCGGAGAAGCTCAAGGATGGTACCGATCGATGCGCGCTACCCCATTTAGTGGGGGTAGAGCCTACTTGCAAGTCTCTCCGACCTTCACAAAAAAAGTTATTCAAGAATATCTCTTTCTCCTATGTGCTTTCATCCCTAACCCTAACCCTAACCCTTCCGAAAGTCGGAGAAGCTCAAGGATGGTACCGATCGATGCGCGCTACCCCATTTAGTGGGGGTAGAGCCTACTTGCAAGTCTCTCCGACCTTCACAAAAAAAGTTATTCAAGAATATCTCCTCAGATTTGGGGGAATTTCGTCGGTCGACCTCTTCCGAAGGTCGTACAAGCTCGGGGATGGTACCAATCGATCCGCAGGACCCAAATTAGTCCAGATGCAACCACTTTTCAAGTCTCTCCGACCTTCACAAAAAAAGTTATTCAAGAATATCTCTTTCTCCTATGTGCTTTCATCCCTAACCCTAACCCTAACCCTTCCGAAAGTCGGAGAAGCTCAAGGATGGTACCGATCGATGCGCGCTACCCCATTTAGTGGGGGTAGAGCCTACTTGCAAGTCTCTCCGACCTTCACAAAAAAAGTTATTCAAGAATATCTCTTTCTCCTATGTGCTTTCATCCCTAACCCTAACCCTAACCCTTCCGAAAGTCGGAGAAGCTCAAGGATGGTACCGATCGATGCGCGCTACCCCATTTAGTGGGGGTAGAGCCTACTTGCAAGTCTCTCCGATCTTCACAAAAAAAGTTATTCAAGAATATCTCTTTCTCCTATGTGCTTTCATCCCTAACCCTAACCCTAACCCTTCCGAAAGTCGGAGAAGCTCAAGGATGGTACCGATCGATGCGCGCTACCCCATTTAGTTGGGGTAGAGCCTACTTGCAAGTCTCTCCGACCTTCACAAAAAAAGTTATTCAAGAATATCTCCTCAGATTTGGGGGAATTTCGTCGGTCGACCTCTTTCGAAGGTCGTACAAGCTCGGGGATGGTACCAATCGATCCGCAGGACCCAAATTAGTCCAGATGCAACCACTTTCCAAGTCTCTCCGACCTTCACAAAAAAAGTTATTCAAGAATATCTCTTTCTCCTATGTGCTTTCATCCCTAACCCTAACCCTAACCCTTCCGAAAGTCGGAGAAGCTCAAGGATGGTACTGATCGATGCGCGCTACCCCATTTAGTGGGGGTAGAGCCTACTTGCAAGTCTCTCCGACCTTCACAAAAAAAGTTATTCAAGAATATCTCCTCAGATTTGGGGGAATTTCGTCGTTCGACCTCTTCCGAAGGTCGTACAAGCTCGGGGATGGTACCAATCGATCTGCAGGACCCAAATTAGTCCAGATGCAACCACTTTCCAAGTCTCTCCGACCTTCACAAAAAAAGTTATTCAAGAATATCTCTTTCTCCTATGTGCTTTCATCCCTAACCCTAACCCTAACCCTTCCGAAAGTCGGAGAAGCTCAAGGATGGTACCGATCGATGCGCGCTACCCCATTTAGTGGGGGTAGAGCCTACTTGCAAGTCTCTCCGACCTTCACAAAAAAAGTTATTCAAGAATATCTCTTTCTCCTATGTGCTTTCATCCCTAACCCTAACCCTAACCCTTCCGAAAGTCGGAGAAGCTCAAGGATGGTACCGATCGATGCGCGCTACCCCATTTAGTGGGGGTAGAGCCTACTTGCAAGTCTCTCCGACCTTCACAAAAAAATTTATTCAAGAATATCTCCTCAGATTTGGGGGAATTTCGTCGGTCGACCTCTTCCAAAGGTCGTACAAGCTCGGGGATGGTACCAATCGATCCGCAGGACCCAAATTAGTCCAGATTTCAACCACTTTCCAAGTCTCTCCGACCTTCACAAAAAAAGTTATTCAAGAATATCTCTTTCTCCTATGTGCTTTCATCCCTAACCCTAACCCTAACCCTTCCGAAAGTCGGAGAAGCTCAAGGATGGTACCGATCGATGCGCGCTACCCCATTTAGTGGGGGTAGAGCCTACTTGCAAGTCTCTCCGACCTTCACAAAAAAAGTTATTCAAGAATATCTCTTTCTCCTATGTGCTTTCATCCCTAACCCTAACCCTAACCCTTCCGAAAGTCGGAGAAGCTCAAGGATGGTACCGATCGATGCGCGCTACCCCATTTAGTGGGGGTAGAGCCTACTTGCAAGTCTCTCCGACCTTCACAAAAAAATTTATTCAAGAATATCTCCTCAGATTTGGGGGAATTTCGTCGGTCGACCTCTTCCAAAGGTCGTACAAGCTCAGGGATGGTACCAATCGATCCGCAGGACCCAAATTAGTCCAGATGCAACCACTTTCCAAGTCTCTCCGACCTTCACAAAAAAAGTTATTCAAGAATATCTCTTTCTCCTATGTGCTTTCATCCCTAACCCTAACCCTAACCCTTCCGAAAGTCGGAGAAGCTCAAGGATGGTACCGATCGATGCGCGCAACCCCATTTAGTGGGGGTAGAGCCTACTTGCAAGTCTCTCCGACCTTCACAAAAAAAGTTATTCAAGAATATCTCCTCAGATTTGGGGGAATTTCGTCGGTCGACCTCTTCCGAAGGTCGTACAAGCTCGGGGATGGTACCAATCGATCCGCAGGACCCAAATTAGTCCAGATGCAACCACTTTCCAAGTCTCTCCGACCTTCACAAAAAAAGTTATTCAAGAATATCTCTTTCTCCTATGTGCTTTCATCCCTAACCCTAACCCTAACCCTTCCGAAAGTCGGAGAAGCTCAAGGATGGTACCGATCGATGCGCGCTACCCCATTTAGTGGGGGTAGAGCCTACTTGCAAGTCTCTCCGACCTTCACAAAAAAAGTTATTCAAGAATATCTCTTTCTCCTATGTGCTTTCATCCCTAACCCTAACCCTAACCCTTCCGAAAGTCGGAGAAGCTCAAGGATGGTACCGATCGATGCGCGCAACCCCATTTAGTGGGGGTAGAGCCTACTTGCAAGTCTCTCCGACCTTCACAAAAAAAGTTATTCAAGAATATCTCCTCAGATTTGGGGGAATTTCGTCGGTCGACCTCTTCCGAAGGTCGTACAAGCTCGTGGATGGTACCAATCGATCCGCAGGACCCAAATTAGTCCAGATGCAACCACTTTCCAAGTCTCTCCGACCTTCACAAAAAAAGTTATTCAAGAATATCTCTTTCTCCTATGTGCTTTCATCCCTAACCCTAACCCTAACCCTTCCGAAAGTCGGAAAAGCTCAAGGATTGTACTGATCGATGCGCGCTACCCCATTTAGTGGGGGTAGAGCCTACTTGCAAGTCTCTCCGACCTTCACAAAAAAAGTTATTCAAGAATATCTCTTTCTCCTATGTGCTTTCATCCCTAACCCTAACCCTAACCCTTCCGAAAGTCGGAGAAGCTCAAGGATTGTACCGATCGATGCGCGCTACCCCATTTAGTGGGGGTAGAGCCTACTTGCAAGTCTCTCCGACCTTCACAAAAAAAGTTATTCAAGAATATCTCCTCAGATTTGGGGGAATTTCGTCGGTCGACCTCTTCCGAAGGTCGTACAAGCTCGGGGATGGTACCAATCGATCCGCAGGACCCAAATTAGTCCAGATGCAACCACTTTCCAAGTCTCTCCGACCTTCACAAAAAAAGTTATTCAAGAATATCTCTTTCTCCTATGTGCTTTCATCCCTAACCCTAACCCTAACCCTTCCGAAAGTCGGAGAAGCTCAAGGATGGTACCGATCGATGCGCGTTACCCCATTTAGTGGGGGTAGAGCCTACTTGCAAGTCTCTCCGACCTTCACAAAAAAAGTTATTCAAGAATATCTCTTTCTCCTATGTGCTTTCATCCCTAACCCTAACCCTAACCCTTCCGAAAGTCGGAGAAGCTCAAGGATGGTACCGATCGATGCGCGCTACCCCATTTAGTGGGGGTAGAGCCTACTTGCAAGTCTCTCCGACCTTCACAAAAAAAGTTATTCAAGAATATCTCCTCAGATTTGGGGGAATTTCGTCGGTCGACCTCTTCCGAAGGTCGTACAAGCTCGGGGATGGTACCAATCGATCCGCAGGACCCAAATTAGTCCAGATGCAACCACTTTCCAAGTCTCTCCGACCTTCACAAAAAAAGTTATTCAAGAATATCTCTTTCTCCTATGTGCTTTCATCCCTAACCCTAACCCTAACCCTTCCGAAAGTCGGAGAAGCTCAAGGATGGTACCGATCGATGCGCGCTACCCCATTTAGTGGGGGTAGAGCCTACTTGCAAGTCTCTCCGACCTTCACAAAAAAAGTTATTCAAGAATATCTCTTTCTCCTATGTGCTTTCATCCCTAACCCTAACCCTAACCCTTCCGAAAGTCGGAGAAGCTCAAGGATGGTACCGATCGATGCGCGCTACCCCATTTAGTGGGGGTAGAGCCTACTTGCAAGTCTCTCCGACCTTCACAAAAAAAGTTATTCAAGAATATCTCTTTCTCCTATGTGCTTTCATCCCTAACCCTAACCCTAACCCTTCCGAAAGTCGGAGAAGCTCAAGGATGGTACCGATCGATGCGCGCTACCCCATTTAGTGGGGGTAGAGCCTACTTGCAAGTCTCTCCGACCTTCACAAAAAAAGTTATTCAAGAATATCTCTTTCTCCTATGTGCTTTCATCCCTAACCCTAACCCTAACCCTTCCGAAAGTCGGAGAAGCTCAAGGATGGTACCAATCGATGCGCGCTACCCCATTTAGTAGGGGTAGAGCCTACTTGCAAGTCTTTCCGACCTTCACAAAAAAAGTTATTCAAGAATATCTCTTTCTCCTATGTGCTTTCATCCCTAACCCTAACCCTTCCAAAAGTCGGAGAAGCTCAAGGATGGTACCGATCGATGCGCGCTACCCCATTTAGTGGGGGTAGAGCCTACTTGCAAGTCTCTCCGACCTTCACAAAAAAAGTTATTCAAGAATATCTCTTTCTCCTATGTGCTTTCATCCCTAACCCTAACCCTAACCCTTCCGAAAGTCGGAGAAGCTCAAGGATGGTACCGATCGATGTGCGCTACCCCATTTAGTGGGGGTAGAGCCTACTTGCAAGTCTCTCCGACCTTCACAAAAAAAGTTATTCAAGAATATCTCCTCAGATTTGGGGGAATTTCGTCGGTCGACCTCTTCCGAAGGTCGTACAAGCTCGGGGATGGTACCAATCGATCCGCAGGACCCAAATTAGTCCAGATGCAACCACTTTCCAAGTCTCTCCGACCTTCACAAAAAAAGTTATTCAAGAATATCTCTTTCTCCTATGTGCTTTCATCCCTAACCCTAACCCTAACCCTTCCGAAAGTCGGAGAAGCTCAAGGATGGTACCGATCGATGCGCGCTACCCCATTTAGTGGGGGTAGAGCCTACTTGCAAGTCTCTCCGACCTTCACAAAAAAAGTTATTCAAGAATATCTCTTTCTCCTATGTGCTTTCATCCCTAACCCTAACCCTAACCCTTCCGAAAGTCGGAGAAGCTCAAGGATGGTACCGATCGATGCGCGCTACACCATTTAGTGGGGGTAGAGCCTACTTGCAAGTCTCTCCGACCTTCACAAAAAAAGTTATTCAAGAATATCTCTTTCTCCTATGTGCTTTCATCCCTAACCCTAACCCTAACCCTTCCGAAAGTAGGAGAAGCTCAAGGATGGTACCGATCGATGCGCGCTACCCCATTTAGTGGGGGTAGAGCCTACTTGCAAGTCTCTCCGACCTTCACAAAAAAAGTTATTCAAAAATATCTCTTTCTCCTATGTGCTTTCATCCCTAACCCTAACCCTAACCCTTCCGAAAGTCGGAGAAGCTCAAGGATGGTACCAATCGATGCGCGCTACCCCATTTAGTAGGGGTAGAGCCTACTTGCAAGTCTTTCCGACCTTCACAAAAAAAGTTATTCAAGAATATCTCTTTCTCCTATGTGCTTTCATCCCTAACCCTAACCCTAACCCTTCCAAAAGTCGGAGAAGCTCAAGGATGGTACCGATCGATGCGCGCTACCCCATTTAGTGGGGGTAGAGCCTACTTGCAAGTCTCTCCGACCTTCACAAAAAAAGTTATTCAAGAATATCTCTTTCTCCTATGTGCTTTCATCCCTAACCCTAACCCTTCCGAAAGTCGGAGAAGCTCAAGGATGGTACCGATCGATGTGCGCTACCCCATTTAGTGGGGGTAGAGCCTACTTGCAAGTCTCTCCGACCTTCACAAAAAAAGTTATTCAAGAATATCTCCTCAGATTTGGGGGAATTTCGTCGGTCGACCTCTTCCGAAGGTCGTACAAGCTCGGGGATGGTACCAATCGATCCGCAGGACCCAAATTAGTCCAGATGCAACCACTTTCCAAGTCTCTCCGACCTTCACAAAAAAAGTTATTCAAGAATATCTTTTTCTCCTATGTGCTTTCATCCCTAACCCTAACCCTAACCCTTCCAAAAGTCGGAGAAGCTCAAGGATGGTACCGATCGATGCGCGCTACCCCATTTAGTGGGGGTAGAGCCTACTTGCAAGTCTCTCCAACCTTCACAAAAAAAGTTATTCAAGAATATCTCTTTCTCCTATGTGCTTTCATCCCTAACCCTAACCCTAACCCTTCCGAAAGTCGGAGAAGCTCAAGGATGGTACCGATCGATGTGCGCTACCCCATTTAGTGGGGGTAGAGCCTACTTGCAAGTCTCTCCGACCTTCACAAAAAAAGTTATTCAAGAATATCTCCTCAGATTTGGGGGAATTTCGTCGGTCGACCTCTTTCGAAGGTCGTACAAGCTCGGGGATGGTACCAATCGATCCGCAGGACCCAAATTAGTCCAGATGCAACCACTTTCCAAGTCTCTCCGACCTTCACAAAAAAAGTTATTCAAGAATATCTCTTTCTCCTATGTGCTTTCATCCCTAACCCTAACCCTAACCCTTCCGAAAGTCGGAGAAGCTCAAGGATGGTACCGATCGATGCGCGCTACCCCATTTAGTGGGGGTAGAGCCTACTTGCAAGTCTCTCCGACCTTCACAAAAAAAGTTATTCAAGAATATCTCTTTCTCCTATGTGCTTTCATCCCTAACCCTAACCCTAACCCTTCCGAAAGTCGGAGAAGCTCAAGGATGGTACCGATCGATGTGCGCTACCCCATTTAGTGGGGGTAGAGCCTACTTGCAAGTCTCTCCGACCTTCACAAAAAAAGTTATTCAAGAATATCTCTTTCTCCTATGTGCTTTCATCCCTAACCCTAACCCTAACCCTTCCGAAAGTCGGAGAAGCTCAAGGATGGTACCGATCGATGCGCGCTACCCCATTTAGTGGGGGTAGAGCCTACTTGCAAGTCTCTCCGACCTTCACAAAAAAAGTTATTCAAGAATATCTCTTTCTCCTATGTGCTTTCATCCCTAACCCTAACCCTAACCCTTCCAAAAGTCGGAGAAGCTCAAGGATGGTACCGATCGATGCGCGCTACCCCATTTAGTGGGGGTAGAGCCTACTTGCAAGTCTCTCCGACCTTCACAAAAAAAGTTATTCAAGAATATCTCTTTCTCCTATGTGCTTTCATCCCTAACCCTAACCCTAACCCTTCCGAAAGTCGGAGAAGCTCAAGGATGGTACCGATCGATGCGCGCTACCCCATTTAGTGGGGGTAGAGCCTACTTGCAAGTCTCTCCGACCTTCACAAAAAAAGTTATTCAAGAATATCTCCTCAGATTTGGGGGAATTTCGTCGGTCGACCTCTTCCGAAGGTCGTACAAGCTCGGGGATGGTACCAATCGATCCGCAGGACCCAAATTAGTCCAGATGCAACCACTTTTCAAGTCTCTCCGACCTTCACAAAAAAAGTTATTCAAGAATATCTCTTTCTCCTATGTGCTTTCATCCCTAACCCTAACCCTAACCCTTCCGAAAGTCGGAGAAGCTCAAGGATGGTACCGATCGATGCGCGCTACCCCATTTAGTGGGGGTAGAGCCTACTTGCAAGTCTCTCCGACCTTCACAAAAAAAGTTATTCAAGAATATCTCTTTCTCCTATGTGCTTTCATCCCTAACCCTAACCCTAACCCTTCCGAAAGTCGGAGAAGCTCAAGGATGGTACCGATCGATGCGCGCTACCCCATTTAGTGGGGGTAGAGCCTACTTGCAAGTCTCTCCGATCTTCACAAAAAAAGTTATTCAAGAATATCTCTTTCTCCTATGTGCTTTCATCCCTAACCCTAACCCTAACCCTTCCGAAAGTCGGAGAAGCTCAAGGATGGTACCGATCGATGCGCGCTACCCCATTTAGTTGGGGTAGAGCCTACTTGCAAGTCTCTCCGACCTTCACAAAAAAAGTTATTCAAGAATATCTCCTCAGATTTGGGGGAATTTCGTCGGTCGACCTCTTTCGAAGGTCGTACAAGCTCGGGGATGGTACCAATCGATCCGCAGGACCCAAATTAGTCCAGATGCAACCACTTTCCAAGTCTCTCCGACCTTCACAAAAAAAGTTATTCAAGAATATCTCTTTCTCCTATGTGCTTTCATCCCTAACCCTAACCCTAACCCTTCCGAAAGTCGGAGAAGCTCAAGGATGGTACTGATCGATGCGCGCTACCCCATTTAGTGGGGGTAGAGCCTACTTGCAAGTCTCTCCGACCTTCACAAAAAAAGTTATTCAAGAATATCTCCTCAGATTTGGGGGAATTTCGTCGTTCGACCTCTTCCGAAGGTCGTACAAGCTCGGGGATGGTACCAATCGATCTGCAGGACCCAAATTAGTCCAGATGCAACCACTTTCCAAGTCTCTCCGACCTTCACAAAAAAAGTTATTCAAGAATATCTCTTTCTCCTATGTGCTTTCATCCCTAACCCTAACCCTAACCCTTCCGAAAGTCGGAGAAGCTCAAGGATGGTACCGATCGATGCGCGCTACCCCATTTAGTGGGGGTAGAGCCTACTTGCAAGTCTCTCCGACCTTCACAAAAAAAGTTATTCAAGAATATCTCTTTCTCCTATGTGCTTTCATCCCTAACCCTAACCCTAACCCTTCCGAAAGTCGGAGAAGCTCAAGGATGGTACCGATCGATGCGCGCTACCCCATTTAGTGGGGGTAGAGCCTACTTGCAAGTCTCTCCGACCTTCACAAAAAAATTTATTCAAGAATATCTCCTCAGATTTGGGGGAATTTCGTCGGTCGACCTCTTCCAAAGGTCGTACAAGCTCGGGGATGGTACCAATCGATCCGCAGGACCCAAATTAGTCCAGATTTCAACCACTTTCCAAGTCTCTCCGACCTTCACAAAAAAAGTTATTCAAGAATATCTCTTTCTCCTATGTGCTTTCATCCCTAACCCTAACCCTAACCCTTCCGAAAGTCGGAGAAGCTCAAGGATGGTACCGATCGATGCGCGCTACCCCATTTAGTGGGGGTAGAGCCTACTTGCAAGTCTCTCCGACCTTCACAAAAAAAGTTATTCAAGAATATCTCTTTCTCCTATGTGCTTTCATCCCTAACCCTAACCCTAACCCTTCCGAAAGTCGGAGAAGCTCAAGGATGGTACCGATCGATGCGCGCTACCCCATTTAGTGGGGGTAGAGCCTACTTGCAAGTCTCTCCGACCTTCACAAAAAAATTTATTCAAGAATATCTCCTCAGATTTGGGGGAATTTCGTCGGTCGACCTCTTCCAAAGGTCGTACAAGCTCAGGGATGGTACCAATCGATCCGCAGGACCCAAATTAGTCCAGATGCAACCACTTTCCAAGTCTCTCCGACCTTCACAAAAAAAGTTATTCAAGAATATCTCTTTCTCCTATGTGCTTTCATCCCTAACCCTAACCCTAACCCTTCCGAAAGTCGGAGAAGCTCAAGGATGGTACCGATCGATGCGCGCAACCCCATTTAGTGGGGGTAGAGCCTACTTGCAAGTCTCTCCGACCTTCACAAAAAAAGTTATTCAAGAATATCTCCTCAGATTTGGGGGAATTTCGTCGGTCGACCTCTTCCGAAGGTCGTACAAGCTCGGGGATGGTACCAATCGATCCGCAGGACCCAAATTAGTCCAGATGCAACCACTTTCCAAGTCTCTCCGACCTTCACAAAAAAAGTTATTCAAGAATATCTCTTTCTCCTATGTGCTTTCATCCCTAACCCTAACCCTAACCCTTCCGAAAGTCGGAGAAGCTCAAGGATGGTACCGATCGATGCGCGCTACCCCATTTAGTGGGGGTAGAGCCTACTTGCAAGTCTCTCCGACCTTCACAAAAAAAGTTATTCAAGAATATCTCTTTCTCCTATGTGCTTTCATCCCTAACCCTAACCCTAACCCTTCCGAAAGTCGGAGAAGCTCAAGGATGGTACCGATCGATGCGCGCAACCCCATTTAGTGGGGGTAGAGCCTACTTGCAAGTCTCTCCGACCTTCACAAAAAAAGTTATTCAAGAATATCTCCTCAGATTTGGGGGAATTTCGTCGGTCGACCTCTTCCGAAGGTCGTACAAGCTCGTGGATGGTACCAATCGATCCGCAGGACCCAAATTAGTCCAGATGCAACCACTTTCCAAGTCTCTCCGACCTTCACAAAAAAAGTTATTCAAGAATATCTCTTTCTCCTATGTGCTTTCATCCCTAACCCTAACCCTAACCCTTCCGAAAGTCGGAAAAGCTCAAGGATTGTACTGATCGATGCGCGCTACCCCATTTAGTGGGGGTAGAGCCTACTTGCAAGTCTCTCCGACCTTCACAAAAAAAGTTATTCAAGAATATCTCTTTCTCCTATGTGCTTTCATCCCTAACCCTAACCCTAACCCTTCCGAAAGTCGGAGAAGCTCAAGGATTGTACCGATCGATGCGCGCTACCCCATTTAGTGGGGGTAGAGCCTACTTGCAAGTCTCTCCGACCTTCACAAAAAAAGTTATTCAAGAATATCTCCTCAGATTTGGGGGAATTTCGTCGGTCGACCTCTTCCGAAGGTCGTACAAGCTCGGGGATGGTACCAATCGATCCGCAGGACCCAAATTAGTCCAGATGCAACCACTTTCCAAGTCTCTCCGACCTTCACAAAAAAAGTTATTCAAGAATATCTCTTTCTCCTATGTGCTTTCATCCCTAACCCTAACCCTAACCCTTCCGAAAGTCGGAGAAGCTCAAGGATGGTACCGATCGATGCGCGTTACCCCATTTAGTGGGGGTAGAGCCTACTTGCAAGTCTCTCCGACCTTCACAAAAAAAGTTATTCAAGAATATCTCTTTCTCCTATGTGCTTTCATCCCTAACCCTAACCCTAACCCTTCCGAAAGTCGGAGAAGCTCAAGGATGGTACCGATCGATGCGCGCTACCCCATTTAGTGGGGGTAGAGCCTACTTGCAAGTCTCTCCGACCTTCACAAAAAAAGTTATTCAAGAATATCTCCTCAGATTTGGGGGAATTTCGTCGGTCGACCTCTTCCGAAGGTCGTACAAGCTCGGGGATGGTACCAATCGATCCGCAGGACCCAAATTAGTCCAGATGCAACCACTTTCCAAGTCTCTCCGACCTTCACAAAAAAAGTTATTCAAGAATATCTCTTTCTCCTATGTGCTTTCATCCCTAACCCTAAACCTAACCCTTCCGAAAGTCGGAGAAGCTCAAGCATGGTACCGATCGATGCGCGCTACCCCATTTAGTGGGGGTAGAGCCTACTTGCAAGTCTCTCCGACCTTCACAAAAAAAGTTATTCAAGAATATCTCTTTCTCCTATGTGCTTTCATCCCTAACCCTAACCCTAACCCTTCCGAAAGTCGGAGAAGCTCAAGGATGGTACCGATCGATGCGCGCTACCCCATTTAGTGGGGGTAGAGCCTACTTGCAAGTCTCTCCGACCTTCACAAAAAAAGTTATTCAAGAATATCTCTTTCTCCTATGTGCTTTCATCCCTAACCCTAACCCTAACCCTTCCGAAAGTCGGAGAAGCTCAAGGATGGTACCGATCGATGCGCGCTACCCCATTTAGTGGGGGTAGAGCCTACTTGCAAGTCTCTCCGACCTTCACAAAAAAAGTTATTCAAGAATATCTCCTCAGATTTGGGGGAATTTCGTCGTTCGACCTCTTCCGAAGGTCGTACAAGCTCGGGGATGGTACCAATCGATCTGCAGGACCCAAATTAGTCCAGATGCAACCACTTTCCAAGTCTCTCCGACCTTCACAAAAAAAGTTATTCAAGAATATCTCTTTCTCCTATGTGCTTTCATCCCTAACCCTAACCCTAACCCTTCCGAAAGTCGGAGAAGCTCAAGGATGGTACCGATCGATGCGCGCTACCCCATTTAGTGGGGGTAGAGCCTACTTGCAAGTCTCTCCGACCTTCACAAAAAAAGTTATTCAAGAATATCTCTTTCTCCTATGTGCTTTCATCCCTAACCCTAACCCTAACCCTTCCGAAAGTCGGAGAAGCTCAAGGATGGTACCGATCGATGCGCGCTACCCCATTTAGTGGGGGTAGAGCCTACTTGCAAGTCTCTCCGACCTTCACAAAAAAAGTTATTCAAGAATATCTCTTTCTCCTATGTGCTTTCATCCCTAACCCTAACCCTAACCCTTCCGAAAGTCGGAGAAGCTCAAGGATGGTACCGATCGATGCGCGCTACCCCATTTAGTGGGGGTAGAGCCTACTTGCAAGTCTCTCCGACCTTCACAAAAAAATTTATTCAAGAATATCTCCTCAGATTTGGGGGAATTTCGTCGGTCGACCTCTTCCAAAGGTCGTACAAGCTCGGGGATGGTACCAATCGATCCGCAGGACCCAAATTAGTCCAGATGCAACCACTTTCCAAGTCTCTCCGACCTTCACAAAAAAAGTTATTCAAGAATATCTCTTTCTCCTATGTGCTTTCATCCCTAACCCTAACCCTAACCCTTCCGAAAGTCGGAGAAGCTCAAGGATGGTACCGATCGATGCGCGCTACCCCATTTAGTGGGGGTAGAGCCTACTTGCAAGTCTCTCCGACCTTCACAAAAAAAGTTATTCAAGAATATCTCTTTCTCCTATGTGCTTTCATCCCTAACCCTAACCCTAACCCTTCCGAAAGTCGGAGAAGCTCAAGGATGGTACCGATCGATGCGCGCTACCCCATTTAGTGGGGGTAGAGCCTACTTGCAAGTCTCTCCGACCTTCACAAAAAAATTTATTCAAGAATATCTCCTCAGATTTGGGGGAATTTCGTCGGTCGACCTCTTCCAAAGGTCGTACAAGCTCAGGGATGGTACCAATCGATCCGCAGGACCCAAATTAGTCCAGATGCAACCACTTTCCAAGTCTCTCCGACCTTCACAAAAAAGGTTATTCAAGAATATCTCTTTCTCCTATGTGCTTTCATCCCTAACCCTAACCCTAACCCTTCCGAAAGTCGGAGAAGCTCAAGGATGGTACCGATCGATGCGCGCAACCCCATTTAGTGGGGGTAGAGCCTACTTGCAAGTCTCTCCGACCTTTACAAAAAAAGTTATTCAAGAATATCTCCTCAGATTTGGGGGAATTTCGTCGGTCGACCTCTTCCGAAGGTCGTACAAGCTCGGGGATGGTACCAATCGATCCGCAGGACCCAAATTAGTCCAGATGCAACCACTTTCCAAGTCTCTCCGACCTTCACAAAAAAAGTTATTCAAGAATATCTCTTTCTCCTATGTGCTTTCATCCCTAACCCTAACCCTAACCCTTCCGAAAGTCGGAGAAGCTCAAAGATGGTACCGATCGATGCGCGCTACCCCATTTAGTGGGGGTAGAGCCTACTTGCAAGTCTCTCCGACCTTCACAAAAAAAGTTATTCAAGAATATCTCTTTCTCCTATGTGCTTTCATCCCTAACCCTAACCCTAACCCTTCCGAAAGTCGGAGAAGCTCAAGGATGGTACCGATCGATGCGCGCAACCCCATTTAGTGGGGGTAGAGCCTACTTGCAAGTCTCTCCGACCTTCACAAAAAAAGTTATTCAAGAATATCTCCTCAGATTTGGGGGAATTTCGTCGGTCGACCTCTTCCGAAGGTCGTACAAGCTCGTGGATGGTACCAATCGATCCGCAGGACCCAAATTAGTCCAGATGCAACCACTTTCCAAGTCTCTCCGACCTTCACAAAAAAAGTTATTCAAGAATATCTCTTTCTCCTATGTGCTTTCATCCCTAACCCTAACCCTAACCCTTCCGAAAGTCGGAGAAGCTCAAGGATGGTACCGATCGATGCGCGCTACCCCATTTAGTGGGGGTAGAGCCTACTTGCAAGTCTCTCCGACCTTCACAAAAAAAGTTATTCAAGAATATCTCCTCAGATTTGGGGGAATTTCGTCGGTCGACCTCTTCCGAAGGTCGTACAAGCTCGGGGATGGTACCAATCGATCCGCAGGACCCAAATTAGTCCAGATGCAACCACTTTCCAAGTCTCTCCGACCTTCACAAAAAAAGTTATTCAAGAATATCTCTTTCTCCTATGTGCTTTCATCCCTAACCCTAACCCTAACCCTTACGAAAGTCGGAGAAGCTCAAGGATGGTACCGATCGATGCGCGCTACCCCATTTAGTGGGGGTAGAGCCTACTTGCAAGTCTCTCCGACCTTCACAAAAAAAGTTATTCAAGAATATCTCCTCAGATTTGGGGGAATTTCGTCGGTCGACCTCTTCCGAAGGTCGTACAAGCTCGGGGATGGTACCAATCGATCCGCAGGACCCAAATTAGTCCAGATGCAACCACTTTCCAAGTCTCTCCGACCTTCACAAAAAAAGTTATTCAAGAATATCTCTTTCTCCTATGTGCTTTCATCCCTAACCCTAAACCTAACCCTTCCGAAAGTCGGAGAAGCTCAAGGATGGTACCGATCGATGCGCGCTACCCCATTTAGTGGGGGTACAGCCTACTTGCAAGTCTCTCCGACCTTCACAAAAAAAGTTATTCAAGAATATCTCTTTCTCCTATGTGCTTTCATCCCTAACCCTAACCCTAACCCTTCCGAAAGTCGGAGAAGCTCAAGGATGGTACCGATCGATGCGCGCTACCCCATTTAGTGGGGGTAGAGCCTACTTGCAAGTCTCTCCGACCTTCACAAAAAAAGTTATTCAAGAATATCTCTTTCTCCTATGTGCTTTCATCCCTAACCCTAACCCTAACCCTTCCGAAAGTCGGAGAAGCTCAAGGATGGTACCGATCGATGCGCGCTACCCCATTTAGTGGGGGTAGAGCCTACTTGCAAGTCTCTCCGACCTTCACAAAAAAAGTTATTCAAGAATATCTCTTTCTCCTATGTGCTTTCATCCCTAACCCTAACCCTAACCCTTCCGAAAGTCGGAGAAGCTCAAGGATGGTACCGATCGATGCGCGCTACCCCATTTAGTGGGGGTAGAGCCTACTTGCAAGTCTCTCCGACCTTCACAAAAAAAGTTATTCAAGAATATCTCCTCAGATTTGGGGGAATTTCGTCGGTCGACCTCTTCCGAAGGTCGTACAAGCTCGGGGATGGTACCAATCGATCCGCAGGACCCAAATTAGTCCAGATGCAACCACTTTCCAAGTCTCTCCGACCTTCACAAAAAAAGTTATTCAAGAATATCTCTTTCTCCTATGTGCTTTCATCCCTAACCCTAACCCTAACCCTTCCGAAAGTCGGAGAAGCTCAAGGATGGTACTGATCGATGCGCGCTACCCCATTTAGTGGGGGTAGAGCCTACTTGCAAGTCTCTCCGACCTTCACAAAAAAAGTTATTCAAGAATATCTCTTTCTCCTATGTGCTTTCATCCCTAACCCTAACCCTAACCCTTCCGAAAGTCGGAGAAGCTCAAGGATGGTACCGATCGATGCGCGCTACCCCATTTAGTTGGGGTAGAGCCTACTTGCAAGTCTCTCCGACCTTCACAAAAAAAGTTATTCAAGAATATCTCCTCAGATTTGGGGGAATTTCGTCGGTCGACCTCTTCCGAAGGTCGTACAAGCTCGGGGATGGTACCAATCGATCCGCAGGACCCAAATTAGTCCAGATGCAACCACTTTCCAAGTCTCTCCGACCTTCACAAAAAAAGTTATTCAAGAATATCTCTTTCTCCTATGTGCTTTCATCCCTAACCCTAACCCTAACCCTTCCGAAAGTCGGAGAAGCTCAAGGATGGTACTGATCGATGCGCGCTACCCCATTTAGTGGGGGTAGAGCCTACTTGCAAGTCTCTCCGACCTTCACAAAAAAAGTTATTCAAGAATATCTCCTCAGATTTGGGGGAATTTCGTCGTTCGACCTCTTCCGAAGGTCGTACAAGCTCGGGGATGGTACCAATCGATCTGCAGGACCCAAATTAGTCCAGATGCAACCACTTTCCAAGTCTCTCCGACCTTCACAAAAAAAGTTATTCAAGAATATCTCTTTCTCCTATGTGCTTTCATCCCTAACCCTAACCCTAACCCTTCCGAAAGTCGGAGAAGCTCAAGGATGGTACCGATCGATGCGCGCTACCCCATTTAGTGGGGGTAGAGCCTACTTGCAAGTCTCTCCGACCTTCACAAAAAAAGTTATTCAAGAATATCTCTTTCTCCTATGTGCTTTCATCCCTAACCCTAACCCTAACCCTTCCGAAAGTCGGAGAAGCTCAAGGATGGTACTGATCGATGCGCGCTACCCCATTTAGTGGGGGTAGAGCCTACTTGCAAGTCTCTCCGACCTTCACAAAAAAAGTTATTCAAGAATATCTCTTTCTCCTATGTGCTTTCATCCCTAACCCTAACCCTAACCCTTCCGAAAGTCGGAGAAGCTCAAGGATGGTACCGATCGATGCGCGCTACCCCATTTAGTGGGGGTAGAGCCTACTTGCAAGTCTCTCCGACCTTCACAAAAAAATTTATTCAAGAATATCTCCTCAGATTTGGGGGAATTTCGTCGGTCGACCTCTTCCAAAGGTCGTACAAGCTCGGGGATGGTACCAATCGATCCGCAGGACCCAAATTAGTCCAGATGCAACCACTTTCCAAGTCTCTCCGACCTTCACAAAAAAAGTTATTCAAGAATATCTCTTTCTCCTATGTGCTTTCATCCCTAACCCTAACCCTAACCCTTCCGAAAGTCGGAGAAGCTCAAGGATGGTACCGATCGATGCGCGCTACCCCATTTAGTGGGGGTAGAGCCTACTTGCAAGTCTCTCCGACCTTCACAAAAAAAGTTATTCAAGAATATCTCTTTCTCCTATGTGCTTTCATCCCTAACCCTAACCCTAACCCTTCCGAAAGTCGGAGAAGCTCAAGGATGGTACCGATCGATGCGCGCTACCCCATTTAGTGGGGGTAGAGCCTACTTGCAAGTCTCTCCGACCTTCACAAAAAAATTTATTCAAGAATATCTCCTCAGATTTGGGGGAATTTCGTCGGTCGACCTCTTCCAAAGGTCGTACAAGCTCAGGGATGGTACCAATCGATCCGCAGGACCCAAATTAGTCCAGATGCAACCACTTTCCAAGTCTCTCCGACCTTCACAAAAAAAGTTATTCAAGAATATCTCTTTCTCCTATGTGCTTTCATCCCTAACCCTAACCCTTCCGAAAGTCGGAGAAGCTCAAGGATGGTACCGATCGATGCGCGCAACCCCATTTAGTGGGGGTAGAGCCTACTTGCAAGTCTCTCCGACCTTCACAAAAAAAGTTATTCAAGAATATCTCCTCAGATTTGGGGGAATTTCGTCGGTCGACCTCTTCCGAAGGTCGTACAAGCTCGGGGATGGTACCAATCGATCCGCAGGACCCAAATTAGTCCAGATGCAACCACTTTCCAAGTCTCTCCGACCTTCACAAAAAAAGTTATTCAAGAATATCTCTTTCTCCTATGTGCTTTCATCCCTAACCCTAACCCTAACCCTTCCGAAAGTCGGAGAAGCTCAAGGATGGTACCGATCGATGCGCGCTACCCCATTTAGTGGGGGTAGAGCCTACTTGCAAGTCTCTCCGACCTTCACAAAAAAAGTTATTCAAGAATATCTCTTTCTCCTATGTGCTTTCATCCCTAACCCTAACCCTAACCCTTCCGAAAGTCGGAGAAGCTCAAGGATGGTACCGATCGATGCGCGCAACCCCATTTAGTGGGGGTAGAGCCTACTTGCAAGTCTCTCCGTACTTCACAAAAAAAGTTATTCAAGAATATCTCCTCAGATTTGGGGGAATTTCGTCGGTCGACCTCTTCCGAAGGTCGTACAAGCTCGTGGATGGTACCAATCGATCCGCAGGACCCAAATTAGTCCAGATGCAACCACTTTCCAAGTCTCTCCGACCTTCACAAAAAAAGTTATTCAAGAATATCTCTTTCTCCTATGTGCTTTCATCCCTAACCCTAACCCTAACCCTTCCGAAAGTCGGAGAAGCTCAAGGATTGTACTGATCGATGCGCGCTACCCCATTTAGTGGGGGTAGAGCCTACTTGCAAGTCTCTCCGACCTTCACAAAAAAAGTTATTCAAGAATATCTCTTTCTCCTATGTGCTTTCATCCCTAACCCTAACCCTAACCCTTCCGAAAGTCGGAGAAGCTCAAGGATGGTACCGATCGATGCGCGCTACCCCATTTAGTGGGGGTAGAGCCTACTTGCAAGTCTCTCCGACCTTCACAAAAAAAGTTATTCAAGAATATCTCCTCAGATTTGGGGGAATTTCGTCGGTCGACCTCTTCCGAAGGTCGTACAAGCTCGGGGATGGTACCAATCGATCCGCAGGACCCAAATTAGTCCAGATGCAACCACTTTCCAAGTCTCTCCGACCTTCACAAAAAAAGTTATTCAAGAATATCTCTTTCTCCTATGTGCTTTCATCCCTAACCCTAACCCTTCCGAAAGTCGGAGAAGCTCAAGGATGGTACCGATCGATGCGCGTTACCCCATTTAGTGGGGGTAGAGCCTACTTGCAAGTCTCTCCGACCTTCACAAAAAAAGTTATTCAAGAATATCTCTTTCTCCTATGTGCTTTCATCCCTAACCCTAACCCTTCCGAAAGTCGGAGAAGCTCAAGGATGGTACCGATCGATGCGCGCTACCCCATTTAGTGGGGGTAGAGCCTACTTGCAAGTCTCTCCGACCTTCACAAAAAAAGTTATTCAAGAATATCTCCTCAGATTTGGGGGAATTTCGTCGGTCGACCTCTTCCGAAGGTCGTACAAGCTCGGGGATGGTACCAATCGATCCGCAGGACCCAAATTAGTCCAGATGCAACCACTTTCCAAGTCTCTCCGACCTTCACAAAAAAAGTTATTCAAGAATATCTCTTTCTCCTATGTGCTTTCATCCCTAACCCTAAACCTAACCCTTCCGAAAGTCGGAGAAGCTCAAGCATGGTACCGATCGATGCGCGCTACCCCATTTAGTGGGGGTAGAGCCTACTTGCAAGTCTCTCCGACCTTCACAAAAAAAGTTATTCAAGAATATCTCTTTCTCCTATGTGCTTTCATCCCTAACCCTAACCCTAACCCTTCCGAAAGTCGGAGAAGCTCAAGGATGGTACCGATCGATGCGCGCTACCCCATTTAGTGGGGGTAGAGCCTACTTGCAAGTCTCTCCGACCTTCACAAAAAAAGTTATTCAAGAATATCTCTTTCTCCTATGTGCTTTCATCCCTAACCCTAACCCTAACCCTTCCGAAAGTCGGAGAAGCTCAAGGATGGTACCGATCGATGCGCGCTACCCCATTTAGTGGGGGTAGAGCCTACTTGCAAGTCTCTCCGACCTTCACAAAAAAAGTTATTCAAGAATATCTCCTCAGATTTGGGGGAATTTCGTCGTTCGACCTCTTCCGAAGGTCGTACAAGCTCGGGGATGGTACCAATCGATCTGCAGGACCCAAATTAGTCCAGATGCAACCACTTTCCAAGTCTCTCCGACCTTCACAAAAAAAGTTATTCAAGAATATCTCTTTCTCCTATGTGCTTTCATCCCTAACCCTAACCCTAACCCTTCCGAAAGTCGGAGAAGCTCAAGGATGGTACCGATCGATGCGCGCTACCCCATTTAGTGGGGGTAGAGCCTACTTGCAAGTCTCTCCGACCTTCACAAAAAAAGTTATTCAAGAATATCTCTTTCTCCTATGTGCTTTCATCCCTAACCCTAACCCTAACCCTTCCGAAAGTCGGAGAAGCTCAAGGATGGTACCGATCGATGCGCGCTACCCCATTTAGTGGGGGTAGAGCCTACTTGCAAGTCTCTCCGACCTTCACAAAAAAAGTTATTCAAGAATATCTCTTTCTCCTATGTGCTTTCATCCCTAACCCTAACCCTAACCCTTCCGAAAGTCGGAGAAGCTCAAGGATGGTACCGATCGATGCGCGCTACCCCATTTAGTGGGGGTAGAGCCTACTTGCAAGTCTCTCCGACCTTCACAAAAAAAGTTATTCAAGAATATCTCCTCAGATTTGGGGGAATTTCGTCGTTCGACCTCTTCCGAAGGTCGTACAAGCTCGGGGATGGTACCAATCGATCTGCAGGACCCAAATTAGTCCAGATGCAACCACTTTCCAAGTCTCTCCGACCTTCACAAAAAAAGTTATTCAAGAATATCTCTTTCTCCTATGTGCTTTCATCCCTAACCCTAACCCTAACCCTTCCGAAAGTCGGAGAAGCTCAAGGATGGTACCGATCGATGCGCGCTACCCCATTTAGTGGGGGTAGAGCCTACTTGCAAGTCTCTCCGACCTTCACAAAAAAAGTTATTCAAGAATATCTCTTTCTCCTATGTGCTTTCATCCCTAACCCTAACCCTAACCCTTCCGAAAGTCGGAGAAGCTCAAGGATGGTACCGATCGATGCGCGCTACCCCATTTAGTGGGGGTAGAGCCTACTTGCAAGTCTCTCCGACCTTCACAAAAAAAGTTATTCAAGAATATCTCTTTCTCCTATGTGCTTTCATCCCTAACCCTAACCCTAACCCTTCCGAAAGTCGGAGAAGCTCAAGGATGGTACCGATCGATGCGCGCTACCCCATTTAGTGGGGGTAGAGCCTACTTGCAAGTCTCTCCGACCTTCACAAAAAAAGTTATTCAAGAATATCTCCTCAGATTTGGGGGAATTTCGTCGGTCGACCTCTTCCAAAGGTCGTACAAGCTCGGGGATGGTACCAATCGATCCGCAGGACCCAAATTAGTCCAGATGCAACCACTTTCCAAGTCTCTCCGACCTTCACAAAAAAAGTTATTCAAGAATATCTCTTTCTCCTATGTGCTTTCATCCCTAACCCTAACCCTAACCCTTCCGAAAGTCGGAGAAGCTCAAGGATGGTACCGATCGATGCGCGCTACCCCATTTAGTGGGGGTAGAGCCTACTTGCAAGTCTCTCCGACCTTCACAAAAAAAGTTATTCAAGAATATCTCTTTCTCCTATGTGCTTTCATCCCTAACCCTAACCCTAACCCTTCCGAAAGTCGGAGAAGCTCAAGGATGGTACCGATCGATGCGCGCTACCCCATTTAGTGGGGGTAGAGCCTACTTGCAAGTCTCTCCGACCTTCACAAAAAAATTTATTCAAGAATATCTCCTCAGATTTGGGGGAATTTCGTCGGTCGACCTCTTCCAAAGTTCGTACAAGCTCAGGGATGGTACCAATCGATCCGCAGGACCCAAATTAGTCCAGATGCAACCACTTTCCAAGTCTCTCCGACCTTCACAAAAAAGGTTATTCAAGAATATCTCTTTCTCCTATGTGCTTTCATCCCTAACCCTAACCCTAACCCTTCCGAAAGTCGGAGAAGCTCAAGGATGGTACCGATCGATGCGCGCAACCCCATTTAGTGGGGGTAGAGCCTACTTGCAAGTCTCTCCGACCTTCACAAAAAAAGTTATTCAAGAATATCTCCTCAGATTTGGGGGAATTTCGTCGGTCGACCTCTTCCGAAGGTCGTACAAGCTCGGGGATGGTACCAATCGATCCACAGGACCCAAATTAGTCCAGATGCAACCACTTTCCAAGTCTCTCCGACCTTCACAAAAAAAGTTATTCAAGAATATCTCTTTCTCCTATGTGCTTTCATCCCTAACCCTAACCCTAACCCTTCCGAAAGTCGGAGAAGCTCAAAGATGGTACCGATCGATGCGCGCTACCCCATTTAGTGGGGGTAGAGCCTACTTGCAAGTCTCTCCGACCTTCACAAAAAAAGTTATTCAAGAATATCTCTTTCTCCTATGTGCTTTCATCCCTAACCCTAACCCTAACCCTTCCGAAAGTCGGAGAAGCTCAAGGATGGTACCGATCGATGCGCGCAACCCCATTTAGTGGGGGTAGAGCCTACTTGCAAGTCTCTCCGACCTTCACAAAAAAAGTTATTCAAGAATATCTCCTCAGATTTGGGGGAATTTCGTCGGTCGACCTCTTCCGAAGGTCGTACAAGCTCGTGGATGGTACCAATCGATCCGCAGGACCCAAATTAGTCCAGATGCAACCACTTTCCAAGTCTCTCCGACCTTCACAAAAAAAGTTATTCAAGAATATCTCTTTCTCCTATGTGCTTTCATCCCTAACCCTAACCCTAACCCTTCCGAAAGTCGGAGAAGCTCAAGGATTGTACTGATCGATGCGCGCTACCCCATTTAGTGGGGGTAGAGCCTACTTGCAAGTCTCTCCGACCTTCACAAAAAAAGTTATTCAAGAATATCTCTTTCTCCTATGTGCTTTCATCCCTAACCCTAACCCTAACCCTTCCGAAAGTCGGAGAAGCTCAAGGATGGTACCGATCGATGCGCGCTACCCCATTTAGTGGGGGTAGAGCCTACTTGCAAGTCTCTCCGACCTTCACAAAAAAAGTTATTCAAGAATATCTCCTCAGATTTGGGGGAATTTCGTCGGTCGACCTCTTCCGAAGGTCGTACAAGCTCGGGGATGGTACCAATCGATCCGCAGGACCCAAATTAGTCCAGATGCAACCACTTTCCAAGTCTCTCCGACCTTCACAAAAAAAGTTATTCAAGAATATCTCTTTCTCCTATGTGCTTTCATCCCTAACCCTAACCCTAACCCTTCCGAAAGTCGGAGAAGCTCAAGGATGGTACCGATCGATGCGCGTTACCCCATTTAGTGGGGGTAGAGCCTACTTGCAAGTCTCTCCGACCTTCACAAAAAAAGTTATTCAAGAATATCTCTTTCTCCTATGTGCTTTCATCCCTAACCCTAACCCTAACCCTTCCGAAAGTCGGAGAAGCTCAAGGATGGTACCGATCGATGCGCGCTACCCCATTTAGTGGGGGTAGAGCCTACTTGCAAGTCTCTCCGACCTTCACAAAAAAAGTTATTCAAGAATATCTCCTCAGATTTGGGGGAATTTCGTCGGTCGACCTCTTCCGAAGGTCGTACAAGCTCGGGGATGGTACCAATCGATCCGCAGGACCCAAATTAGTCCAGATGCAACCACTTTCCAAGTCTCTCCGACTTTCACAAAAAAAGTTATTCAAGAATATCTCTTTCTCCTATGTGCTTTCATCCCTAACCCTAAACCTAACCCTTCCGAAAGTCGGAGAAGCTCAAGGATGGTACCGATCGATGCGCGCTACCCCATTTAGTGGGGGTAAAGCCTACTTGCAAGTCTCTCCGACCTTCACAAAAAAAGTTATTCAAGAATATCTCTTTCTCCTATGTGCTTTCATCCCTAACCCTAACCCTAACCCTTCCGAAAGTCGGAGAAGCTCAAGGATGGTACCGATCGATGCGCGCTACCCCATTTAGTGGGGGTAGAGCCTACTTGCAAGTCTCTCCGACCTTCACAAAAAAAGTTATTCAAGAATATCTCTTTCTCCTATGTGCTTTCATCCCTAACCCTAACCCTAACCCTTCCGAAAGTCGGAGAAGCTCAAGGATGGTACCGATCGATGCGCGCTACCCCATTTAGTGGGGGTAAAGCCTACTTGAAAGTCTCTCCGACCTTCACAAAAAAAGTTATTCAAGAATATCTCTTTCTCCTATGTGCTTTCATCCCTAACCCTAACCCTAACCCTTCCGAAAGTCGGAGAAGCTCAAGGATGGTACTGATCGATGTGCGTTACCCCATTTAGTGGGGGTAGAGCCTACTTGCAAGTCTCTCCGACCTTCACAAAAAAAGTTATTCAAGAATATCTCCTCAGATTTGGGGGAATTTCGTCGTTCGACCTCTTCCGAAGGTCGTACAAGCTCGGGGATGGTACCAATCGATCCGCAGGACCCAAATTAGTCCAGATGCAACCACTTTCCAAGTCTCTCCGACCTTCACAAAAAAAGTTATTCAAGAATATCTCTTTCTCCTATGTGCTTTCATCCCTAACCCTAACCCTAACCCTTCCGAAAGTCGGAGAAGCTCAAGGATGGTACCGATCGATGCGCGCTACCCCATTTAGTGGGGGTAGAGCCTACTTGCAAGTCTCTCCGACCTTCACAAAAAAAGTTATTCAAGAATATCTCTTTCTCCTATGTGCTTTCATCCCTAACCCTAACCCTAACCCTTCCGAAAGTCGGAGAAGCTCAAGGATGGTACCGATCGATGCGCGCTACCCCATTTAGTGGGGGTAGAGCCTACTTGCAAGTCTCTCCGACCTTCACAAAAAAAGTTATTCAAGAATATCTCTTTCTCCTATGTGCTTTCATCCCTAACCCTAACCCTAACCCTTCCGAAAGTCGGAGAAGCTCAAGGATGGTACCGATCGATGTGCGCTACCCCATTTAGTGGGGGTAGAGCCTACTTGCAAGTCTCTCCGACCTTCACAAAAAAAGTTATTCAAGAATATCTCCTCAGATTTGGGGGAATTTCGTCGGTCGACCTCTTCCAAAGGTCGTACAAGCTCGGGGATGGTACCAATCGATCCGCAGGACCCAAATTAGTCCAGATGCAACCACTTTCCAAGTCTCTCCGACCTTCACAAAAAAAGTTATTCAAGAATATCTCTTTCTCCTATGTGCTTTCATCCCTAACCCTAACCCTAACCCTTCCGAAAGTCGGAGAAGCTCAAGGATGGTACCGATCGATGCGCGCAACCCCATTTAGTGGGGGTAGAGCCTACTTGCAAGTCTCTCCGACCTTCACAAAAAAAGTTATTCAAGAATATCTCCTCAGATTTGGGGGAATTTCGTCGGTCGACCTCTTCCGAAGGTCGTACAAGCTCGGGGATGGTACCAATCGATCTGCAGGACCCAAATTAGTCCAGATGCAACCACTTTCCAAGTCTCTCCGACCTTCACAAAAAAAGTTATTCAAGAATATCTCTTTCTCCTATGTGCTTTCATCCCTAACCCTAACCCTAACCCTTCCGAAAGTCGGAGAAGCTCAAGGATGGTACCGATCGATGCGCGCTACCCCATTTAGTGGGGGTAGAGCCTACTTGCAAGTCTCTCCGACCTTCACAAAAAAAGTTATTCAAGAATATCTCTTTCTCCTATGTGCTTTCATCCCTAACCCTAACCCTAACCCTTCCGAAAGTCGGAGAAGCTCAAGGATGGTACCGATCGATGCGCGCAACCCCATTTAGTGGGGGTAGAGCCTACTTGCAAGTCTCTCCGACCTTCACAAAAAAAGTTATTCAAGAATATCTCCTCAGATTTGGGGGAATTTCGTCGGTCGACCTCTTCCGAAGGTCGTACAAGCTCGGGGATGGTACCAATCGATCCGCAGGACCCAAATTAGTCCAGATGCAACCACTTTCCAAGTCTCTCCGACCTTCACAAAAAAAGTTATTCAAGAATATCTCTTTCTCCTATGTGCTTTCATCCCTAACCCTAACCCTAACCCTTCCGAAAGTCGGAGAAGCTCAAGGATGGTACCGATCGATGCGCGCTACCCCATTTAGTGGGGGTACAGCCTACTTGCAAGTCTCTCCGACCTTCACAAAAAAAGTTATTCAAGAATATCTCTTTCTCCTATGTGCTTTCATCCCTAACCCTAACCCTAACCCTTCCGAAAGTCGGAGAAGCTCAAGGATGGTACCGATCGATGCGCGCTACCCCATTTAGTGGGGGTAGAGCCTACTTGCAAGTCTCTCCGACCTTCACAAAAAAAGTTATTCAAGAATATCTCTTTCTCCTATGTGCTTTCATCCCTAACCCTAACCCTAACCCTTCCGAAAGTCGGAGAAGCTCAAGGATGGTACCGATCGATGCGCGCTACCCCATTTAGTGGGGGTAGAGCCTACTTGAAAGTCTCTCCGACCTTCACAAAAAAAGTTATTCAAGAATATCTCTTTCTCCTATGTGCTTTCATCCCTAACCCTAACCCTAACCCTTCCGAAAGTCGGAGAAGCTCAAGGATGGTACCGATCGATGCGCGCTACCCCATTTAGTGGGGGTAGAGCCTACTTGCAAGTCTCTCCGACCTTCACAAAAAAAGTTATTCAAGAATATCTCCTCAGATTTGGGGGAATTTCGTCGGTCGACCTCTTCCGAAGGTCGTACAAGCTCGGGGATGGTACCAATCGATCCGCAGGACCCAAATTAGTCCAGATGCAACCACTTTCCAAGTCTCTCCGACCTTCACAAAAAAAGTTATTCAAGAATATCTCTTTCTCCTATGTGCTTTCATCCCTAACCCTAACCCTAACCCTTCCGAAAGTCGGAGAAGCTCAAGGATGGTACTGATCGATGCGCGTTACCCCATTTAGTGGGGGTAGAGCCTACTTGCAAGTCTCTCCGACCTTCACAAAAAAAGTTATTCAAGAATATCTCCTCAGATTTGGGGGAATTTCGTCGTTCGACCTCTTCCGAAGGTCGTACAAGCTCGGGGATGGTACCAATCGATCCGCAGGACCCAAATTAGTCCAGATGCAACCACTTTCCAAGTCTCTCCGACCTTCACAAAAAAAGTTATTCAAGAATATCTCTTTCTCCTATGTGCTTTCATCCCTAACCCTAACCCTAACCCTTCCGAAAGTCGGAGAAGCTCAAGGATGGTACCGATCGATGCGCGCTACCCCATTTAGTGGGGGTAGAGGCTACTTGCAAGTCTCTCCGACCTTCACAAAAAAAGTTATTCAAGAATATCTCTTTCTCCTATGTGCTTTCATCCCTAACCCTAACCCTAACCCTTCCGAAAGTCGGAGAAGCTCAAGGATGGTACCGATCGATGCGCGCTACCCCATTTAGTGGGGGTAGAGCCTACTTGCAAGTCTCTCCGACCTTCACAAAAAAAGTTATTCAAGAATATCTCTTTCTCCTATGTGCTTTCATCCCTAACCCTAACCCTAACCCTTCCGAAAGTCGGAGAAGCTCAAGGATGGTACCGATCGATGTGCGCTACCCCATTTAGTGGGGGTAGAGCCTACTTGCAAGTCTCTCCGACCTTCACAAAAAAAGTTATTCAAGAATATCTCCTCAGATTTGGGGGAATTTCGTCGGTCGACCTCTTCCAAAGGTCGTACAAGCTCGGGGATGGTACCAATCGATCCGCAGGACCCAAATTAGTCCAGATGCAACCACTTTCCAAGTCTCTCCGACCTTCACAAAAAAAGTTATTCAAGAATATCTCTTTCTCCTATGTGCTTTCATCCCTAACCCTAACCCTAACCCTTCCGAAAGTCGGAGAAGCTCAAGGATGGTACCGATCGATGCGCGCAACCCCATTTAGTGGGGGTAGAGCCTACTTGCAAGTCTCTCCGACCTTCACAAAAAAAGTTATTCAAGAATATCTCCTCAGATTTGGGGGAATTTCGTCGGTCGACCTCTTCCGAAGGTCGTACAAGCTCGGGGATGGTACCAATCGATCTGCAGGACCCAAATTAGTCCAGATGCAACCACTTTCCAAGTCTCTCCGACCTTCACAAAAAAAGTTATTCAAGAATATCTCTTTCTCCTATGTGCTTTCATCCCTAACCCTAACCCTAACCCTTCCGAAAGTCGGAGAAGCTCAAGGATGGTACCGATCGATGCGCGCTACCCCATTTAGTGGGGGTAGAGCCTACTTGCAAGTCTCTCCGACCTTCACAAAAAAAGTTATTCAAGAATATCTCTTTCTCCTATGTGCTTTCATCCCTAACCCTAACCCTAACCCTTCCGAAAGTCGGAGAAGCTCAAGGATGGTACCGATCGATGCGCGCAACCCCATTTAGTGGGGGTAGAGCCTACTTGCAAGTCTCTCCGACCTTCACAAAAAAAGTTATTCAAGAATATCTCTTTCTCCTATGTGCTTTCATCCCTAACCCTAACCCTAACCCTTCCGAAAGTCGGAGAAGCTCAAGGATGGTACCGATCGATGTGCGCTACCCCATTTAGTGGGGGTAGAGCCTACTTGCAAGTCTCTCCGACCTTCACAAAAAAAGTTATTCAAGAATATCTCCTCAGATTTGGGGGAATTTCGTCGGTCGACCTCTTCCAAAGGTCGTACAAGCTCGGGGATGGTACCAATCGATCCGCAGGACCCAAATTAGTCCAGATGCAACCACTTTCCAAGTCTCTCCGACCTTCACAAAAAAAGTTATTCAAGAATATCTCTTTCTCCTATGTGCTTTCATCCCTAACCCTAACCCTAACCCTTCCGAAAGTCGGAGAAGCTCAAGGATGGTACCGATCGATGCGCGCAACCCCATTTAGTGGGGGTAGAGCCTACTTGCAAGTCTCTCCGACCTTCACAAAAAAAGTTATTCAAGAATATCTCCTCAGATTTGGGGGAATTTCGTCGGTCGACCTCTTCCGAAGGTCGTACAAGCTCGGGGATGGTACCAATCGATCTGCAGGACCCAAATTAGTCCAGATGCAACCACTTTCCAAGTCTCTCCGACCTTCACAAAAAAAGTTATTCAAGAATATCTCTTTCTCCTATGTGCTTTCATCCCTAACCCTAACCCTAACCCTTCCGAAAGTCGGAGAAGCTCAAGGATGGTACCGATCGATGTGCGCTACCCCATTTAGTGGGGGTAGAGCCTACTTGCAAGTCTCTCAGACCTTCACAAAAAAAGTTATTCAAGAATATCTCCTCAGATTTGGGGGAATTTCGTCGGTCGACCTCTTCCAAAGGTCGTACAAGCTCGGGGATGGTACCAATCGATCCGCAGGACCCAAATTAGTCCAGATGCAACCACTTTCCAAGTCTCTCCGACCTTCACAAAAAAAGTTATTCAAGAATATCTCTTTCTCCTATGTGCTTTCATCCCTAACCCTAACCCTAACCCTTCCGAAAGTCGGAGAAGCTCAAGGATGGTACCGATCGATGCGCGCAACCCCATTTAGTGGGGGTAGAGCCTACTTGCAAGTCTCTCCGACCTTCACAAAAAAAGTTATTCAAGAATATCTCCTCAGATTTGGGGGAATTTCGTCGGTCGACCTCTTCCGAAGGTCGTACAAGCTCGGGGATGGTACCAATCGATCTGCAGGACCCAAATTAGTCCAGATGCAACCACTTTCCAAGTCTCTCCGACCTTCACAAAAAAAGTTATTCAAGAATATCTCTTTCTCCTATGTGCTTTCATCCCTAACCCTAACCCTAACCCTTCCGAAAGTCGGAGAAGCTCAAGGATGGTACCGATCGATGCGCGCTACCCCATTTAGTGGGGGTAGAGCCTACTTGCAAGTCTCTCCGACCTTCACAAAAAAAGTTATTCAAGAATATCTCTTTCTCCTATGTGCTTTCATCCCTAACCCTAACCCTAACCCTTCCGAAAGTCGGAGAAGCTCAAGGATGGTACCGATCGATGCGCGCAACCCCATTTAGTGGGGGTAGAGCCTACTTGCAAGTCTCTCCGACCTTCACAAAAAAAGTTATTCAAGAATATCTCCTCAGATTTGGGGGAATTTCGTCGGTCGACCTCTTCCGAAGGTCGTACAAGCTCGGGGATGGTACCAATCGATCCGCAGGACCCAAATTAGTCCAGATGCAACCACTTTCCAAGTCTCTCCGACCTTCACAAAAAAAGTTATTCAAGAATATCTCTTTCTCCTATGTGCTTTCATCCCTAACCCTAACCCTAACCCTTCCGAAAGTCGGAGAAGCTCAAGGATGGTACCGATCGATGCGCGCTACCCCATTTAGTGGGGGTAGAGCCTACTTGCAAGTCTCTCCGACCTTCACAAAAAAAGTTATTCAAGAATATCTCTTTCTCCTATGTGCTTTCATCCCTAACCCTAACCCTAACCCTTCCGAAAGTCGGAGAAGCTCAAAGATGGTACCGATCGATGCGCGCTACCCCATTTAGTGGGGGTAGAGCCTACTTGCAAGTCTCTCCGACCTTCACAAAAAAAGTTATTCAAGAATATCTCCTCAGATTTGGGGGAATTTCGTCGGTCGACCTCTTCCGAAGGTCGTACAAGCTCGGGGATGGTACCAATCGATCAGCAGGACCCAAATTAGTCCAGATGCAACCACTTTCCAAGTCTCTCCGACCTTCACAAAAAAAGTTATTCAAGAATATCTCTTTCTCCTATGTGCTTTCATCCCTAACCCTAACCCTAACCCTTCCGAAAGTCGGAGAAGCTCAAGGATGGTACCGATCGATGCGCGCTACCCCATTTAGTGGGGGTAGAGCCTACTTGCAAGTCTCTCCGACCTTCACAAAAAAAGTTATTCAAGAATATCTCTTTCTCCTATGTGCTTTCATCCCTAACCCTAACCCTAACCCTTCCGAAAGTCGGAGAAGCTCAAGGATGGTACCGATCGATGCGCGCTACCCCATTTAGTGGGGGTAGAGCCTACTTGCAAGTCTCTCCGACCTTCACAAAAAAAGTTATTCAAGAATATCTCTTTCTCCTATGTGCTTTCATCCCTAACCCTAACCCTTCCGAAAGTCGGAGAAGCTCAAGGATGGTACCGATCGATGCGCGCAACCCCATTTAGTGGGGGTAGAGCCTACTTGCAAGTCTCTCCGACCTTCACAAAAAAAGTTATTCAAGAATATCTCCTCAGATTTGGGGGAATTTCGTCGGTCGACCTCTTCCGAAGGTCGTACAAGCTCGGGGATGGTACCAATCGATCCGCAGGACCCAAATTAGTCCAGATGCAACCACTTTCCAAGTCTCTCCGACCTTCACAAAAAAAGTTATTCAAGAATATCTCTTTCTCCTATGTGCTTTCATCCCTAACCCTAACCCTAACCCTTCCGAAAGTCGGAGAAGCTCAAGGATGGTACCGATCGATGCGCGCTACCCCATTTAGTGGGGGTAGAGCCTACTTGCAAGTCTCTCCGACCTTCACAAAAAAAGTTATTCAAGAATATCTCTTTCTCCTATGTGCTTTCATCCCTAACCCTAACCCTAACCCTTCCGAAAGTCGGAGAAGCTCAAGGATGGTACCGATCGATGCGCGCTACCCCATTTAGTGGGGGTAGAGCCTACTTGCAAGTCTCTCCGACCTTCACAAAAAAAGTTATTCAAGAATATCTCCTCAGATTTGGGGGAATTTCGTCGGTCGACATCTTCCGAAGGTCGTACAAGCTCGGGGATGGTACCAATCGATCCGCAGGACCCAAATTAGTCCAGATGCAACCACTTTCCAAGTCTCTCCGACCTTCACAAAAAAAGTTATTCAAGAATATCTCTTTCTCCTATGTGCTTTCATCCCTAACCCTAACCCTAACCCTTCCGAAAGTCGGAGAAGCTCAAGGATGGTACCGATCGATGCGTGCTACCCCATTTAGTGGGGGTAGAGCCTACTTGCAAGTCTCTCCGACCTTCACAAAAAAAGTTATTCAAGAATATCTCTTTCTCCTATGTGCTTTCATCCCTAACCCTAACCCTAACCCTTCCGAAAGTCGGAGAAGCTCAAGGATGGTACCGATCGATGCGCGCTACCCCATTTAGTGGGGGTAGAGCCTACTTGCAAGTCTCTCCGACCTTTACAAAAAAAGTTATTCAAGAATATCTCCTCAGATTTGGGGGAATTTCGTCGGTCGACCTCTTCCGAAGGTCGTACAAGCTCGGGGATGGTACCAATCGATCCGCAGGACCCAAATTAGTCCAGATGCAACCACTTTCCAAGTCTCTCCGACCTTCACAAAAAAAGTTATTCAAGAATATCTCTTTCTCCTATGTGCTTTCATCCCTAACCCTAACCCTAACCCTTCCGAAAGTCGGAGAAGCTCAAGGATGGTACCGATCGATGCGCGCTACCCCATTTAGCGGGGGTAGAGCCTACTTGCAAGTCTCTCCGACCTTCACAAAAAAAGTTATTCAAGAATATCTCTTTCTCCTATGTGCTTTCATCCCTAACCCTAACCCTAACCCTTCCGAAAGTCGGAGAAGCTCAAGGATGGTACCGATCGATGCGCGCTACCCCATTTAGTGGGGGTAGAGCCTACTTGCAAGTCTCTCCGACCTTCACAAAAAAAGTTATTCAAGAATATCTCTTTCTCCTATGTGCTTTCATCCCTAACCCTAACCCTAACCCTTCCGAAAGTCGGAGAAGCTCAAGGATGGTACCGATCGATGCGCGCTACCCCATTTAGTGGGGGTAGAGCCTACTTGCAAGTCTCTCCGACCTTCACAAAAAAAGTTATTCAAGAATATCTCCTCAGATTTGGGGGAATTTCGTCGGTCGACCTCTTCCAAAGGTCGTACAAGCTCGGGGATGGTACCAATCGATCCGCAGGACCCAAATTAGTCCAGATGCAACCACTTTCCAAGTCTCTCCGACCTTCACAAAAAAAGTTATTCAAGAATATCTCTTTCTCCTATGTGCTTTCATCCCTAACCCTAACCCTAACCCTTCCGAAAGTCGGAGAAGCTCAAGGATGGTACCGATCGATGCGCGCAACCCCATTTAGTGGGGGTAGAGCCTACTTGCAAGTCTCTCCGACCTTCACAAAAAAAGTTATTCAAGAATATCTCCTCAGATTTGGGGGAATTTCGTCGGTCGACCTCTTCCGAAGGTCGTACAAGCTCGGGGATGGTACCAATCGATCCGCAGGACCCAAATTAGTCCAGATGCAACCACTTTCCAAGTCTCTCCGACCTTCACAAAAAAAGTTATTCAAGAATATCTCTTTCTCCTATGTGCTTTCATCCCTAACCCTAACCCTAACCCTTCCGAAAGTCGGAGAAGCTCAAGGATGGTACCGATCGATGCGCGCAACCCCATTTAGTGGGGGTAGAGCCTACTTGCAAGTCTCTCCGACCTTCACAAAAAAAGTTATTCAAGAATATCTCCTCAGATTTGGGGGAATTTCGTCGGTCGACCTCTTCCGAAGGTCGTACAAGCTCGGGGATGGTACCAATCGATCTGCAGGACCCAAATTAGTCCAGATGCAACCACTTTCCAAGTCTCTCCGACCTTCACAAAAAAAGTTATTCAAGAATATCTCTTTCTCCTATGTGCTTTCATCCCTAACCCTAACCCTAACCCTTCCGAAAGTCGGAGAAGCTCAAGGATGGTACCGATCGATGCGCGCTACCCCATTTAGTGGGGGTAGAGCCTACTTGCAAGTCTCTCCGACCTTCACAAAAAAAGTTATTCAAGAATATCTCTTTCTCCTATGTGCTTTCATCCCTAACCCTAACCCTAACCCTTCCGAAAGTCGGAGAAGCTCAAGGATGGTACCGATCGATGCGCGCTACCCCATTTAGTGGGGGTAGAGCCTACTTGCAAGTCTCTCCGACCTTCACAAAAAAAGTTATTCAAGAATATCTCTTTCTCCTATGTGCTTTCATCCCTAACCCTAACCCTAACCCTTCCGAAAGTCGGAGAAGCTCAAGGATGGTACCGATCGATGCGCGCTACCCCATTTAGTGGGGGTAGAGCCTACTTGCAAGTCTCTCCGACCTTCACAAAAAAAGTTATTCAAGAATATCTCTTTCTCCTATGTGCTTTCATCCCTAACCCTAACCCTAACCCTTCCGAAAGTCGGAGAAGCTCAAGGATGGTACCGATCGATGCGCGCTACCCCATTTAGTGGGGGTAGAGCCTACTTGCAAGTCTCTCCGACCTTCACAAAAAAAGTTATTCAAGAATATCTCTTTCTCCTATGTGCTTTCATCCCTAACCCTAACCCTTCCGAAAGTCGGAGAAGCTCAAGGATGGTACCGATCGATGCGCGCAACCCCATTTAGTGGGGGTAGAGCCTACTTGCAAGTCTCTCCGACCTTCACAAAAAAAGTTATTCAAGAATATCTCCTCAGATTTGGGGGAATTTCGTCGGTCGACCTCTTCCGAAGGTCGTACAAGCTCGGGGATGGTACCAATCGATCCGCAGGACCCAAATTAGTCCAGATGCAACCACTTTCCAAGTCTCTCCGACCTTCACAAAAAAAGTTATTCAAGAATATCTCTTTCTCCTATGTGCTTTCATCCCTAACCCTAACCCTAACCCTTCCGAAAGTCGGAGAAGCTCAAGGATGGTACCGATCGATGCGCGCTACCCCATTTAGTGGGGGTAGAGCCTACTTGCAAGTCTCTCCGACCTTCACAAAAAAAGTTATTCAAGAATATCTCTTTCTCCTATGTGCTTTCATCCCTAACCCTAACCCTAACCCTTCCGAAAGTCGGAGAAGCTCAAGGATGGTACCGATCGATGCGCGCTACCCCATTTAGTGGGGGTAGAGCCTACTTGCAAGTCTCTCCGACCTTCACAAAAAAAGTTATTCAAGAATATCTCTTTCTCCTATGTGCTTTCATCCCTAACCCTAACCCTAACCCTTCCGAAAGTCGGAGAAGCTCAAGGATGGTACCGATCGATGTGCGCTACCCCATTTAGTGGGGGTAGAGCCTACTTGCAAGTCTCTCCGACCTTCACAAAAAAAGTTATTCAAGAATATCTCCTCAGATTTGGGGGAATTTCGTCGGTCGACCTCTTCCAAAGGTCGTACAAGCTCGGGGATGGTACCAATCGATCCGCAGGACCCAAATTAGTCCAGATGCAAACACTTTCCAAGTCTCTCCGACCTTCACAAAAAAAGTTATTCAAGAATATCTCTTTCTCCTATGTGCTTTCATCCCTAACCCTAACCCTAACCCTTCCGAAAGTCGGAGAAGCTCAAGGATGGTACCGATCGATGCGCGCAACCCCATTTAGTGGGGGTAGAGCCTACTTGCAAGTCTCTCCGACCTTCACAAAAAAAGTTATTCAAGAATATCTCCTCAGATTTGGGGGAATTTCGTCGGTCGACCTCTTCCGAAGGTCGTACAAGCTCGGGGATGGTACCAATCGATCTGCAGGACCCAAATTAGTCCAGATGCAACCACTTTCCAAGTCTCTCCGACCTTCACAAAAAAAGTTATTCAAGAATATCTCTTTCTCCTATGTGCTTTCATCCCTAACCCTAACCCTAACCCTTCCGAAAGTCGGAGAAGCTCAAGGATGGTACCGATCGATGCGCGCTACCCCATTTAGTGGGGGTAGAGCCTACTTGCAAGTCTCTCCGACCTTCACAAAAAAAGTTATTCAAGAATATCTCTTTCTCCTATGTGCTTTCATCCCTAACCCTAACCCTAACCCTTCCGAAAGTCGGAGAAGCTCAAGGATGGTACCGATCGATGCGCGCAACCCCATTTAGTGGGGGTAGAGCCTACTTGCAAGTCTCTCCGACCTTCACAAAAAAAGTTATTCAAGAATATCTCCTCAGATTTGGGGGAATTTCGTCGGTCGACCTCTTCCGAAGGTCGTACAAGCTCGGGGATGGTACCAATCGATCCGCAGGACCCAAATTAGTCCAGATGCAACCACTTTCCAAGTCTCTCCGACCTTCACAAAAAAAGTTATTCAAGAATATCTCTTTCTCCTATGTGCTTTCATCCCTAACCCTAACCCTAACCCTTCCGAAAGTCGGAGAAGCTCAAGGATGGTACCGATCGATGCGCGCTACCCCATTTAGTGGGGGTAGAGCCTACTTGCAAGTCTCTCCGACCTTCACAAAAAAAGTTATTCAAGAATATCTCTTTCTCCTATGTGCTTTCATCCCTAACCCTAACCCTAACCCTTCCGAAAGTCGGAGAAGCTCAAGGATGGTACCGATCGATGCGCGCTACCCCATTTAGTGGGGGTAGAGCCTACTTGCAAGTCTCTCCGACCTTCACAAAAAAAGTTATTCAAGAATATCTCTTTCTCCTATGTGCTTTCATCCCTAACCCTAACCCTAACCCTTCCGAAAGTCGGAGAAGCTCAAGGATGGTACCGATCGATGCGCGCTACCCCATTTAGTGGGGGTAGAGCCTACTTGCAAGTCTCTCCGACCTTCACAAAAAAAGTTATTCAAGAATATCTCTTTCTCCTATGTGCTTTCATCCCTAACCCTAACCCTTCCGAAAGTCGGAGAAGCTCAAGGATGGTACCGATCGATGCGCGCAACCCCATTTAGTGGGGGTAGAGCCTACTTGCAAGTCTCTCCGACCTTCACAAAAAAAGTTATTCAAGAATATCTCCTCAGATTTGGGGGAATTTCGTCGGTCGACCTCTTCCGAAGGTCGTACAAGCTCGGGGATGGTACCAATCGATCCGCAGGACCCAAATTAGTCCAGATGCAACCACTTTCCAAGTCTCTCCGACCTTCACAAAAAAAGTTATTCAAGAATATCTCTTTCTCCTATGTGCTTTCATCCCTAACCCTAACCCTAACCCTTCCGAAAGTCGGAGAAGCTCAAGGATGGTACCGATCGATGCGCGCTACCCCATTTAGTGGGGGTAGAGCCTACTTGCAAGTCTCTCCGACCTTCACAAAAAAAGTTATTCAAGAATATCTCTTTCTCCTATGTGCTTTCATCCCTAACCCTAACCCTAACCCTTCCGAAAGTCGGAGAAGCTCAAGGATGGTACCGATCGATGCGCGCTACCCCATTTAGTGGGGGTAGAGCCTACTTGCAAGTCTCTCCGACCTTCACAAAAAAAGTTATTCAAGAATATCTCTTTCTCCTATGTGCTTTCATCCCTAACCCTAACCCTAACCCTTCCGAAAGTCGGAGAAGCTCAAGGATGGTACCGATCGATGTGCGCTACCCCATTTAGTGGGGGTAGAGCCTACTTGCAAGTCTCTCCGACCTTCACAAAAAAAGTTATTCAAGAATATCTCCTCAGATTTGGGGGAATTTCGTCGGTCGACCTCTTCCAAAGGTCGTACAAGCTCGGGGATGGTACCAATCGATCTGCAGGACCCAAATTAGTCCAGATGCAACCACTTTCCAAGTCTCTCCGACCTTCACAAAAAAAGTTATTCAAGAATATCTCTTTCTCCTATGTGCTTTCATCCCTAACCCTAACCCTAACCCTTCCGAAAGTCGGAGAAGCTCAAGGATGGTACCGATCGATGCGCGCAACCCCATTTAGTGGGGGTAGAGCCTACTTGCAAGTCTCTCCGACCTTCACAAAAAAAGTTATTCAAGAATATCTCCTCAGATTTGGGGGAATTTCGTCGGTCGACCTCTTCCGAAGGTCGTACAAGCTCGGGGATGGTACCAATCGATCCGCAGGACCCAAATTAGTCCAGATGCAACCACTTTCCAAGTCTCTCCGACTTTCACAAAAAAAGTTATTCAAGAATATCTCTTTCTCCTATGTGCTTTCATCCCTAACCCTAACCCTAACCCTTCCGAAAGTCGGAGAAGCTCAAGGATGGTACCGATCGATGCGCGCAACCCCATTTAGTGGGGGTAGAGCCTACTTGCAAGTCTCTCCGACCTTCACAAAAAAAGTTATTCAAGAATATCTCCTCAGATTTGGGGGAATTTCGTCGGTCGACCTCTTCCGAAGGTCGTACAAGCTCGGGGATGGTACCAATCGATCTGCAGGACCCAAATTAGTCCAGATGCAACCACTTTCCAAGTCTCTCCGACCTTCACAAAAAAAGTTATTCAAGAATATCTCTTTCTCCTATGTGCTTTCATCCCTAACCCTAACCCTAACCCTTCCGAAAGTCGTAGAAGCTCAAGGATGGTACCGATCGATGCGCGCTACCCCATTTAGTGGGGGTAGAGCCTACTTGCAAGTCTCTCCGACCTTCACAAAAAAAGTTATTCAAGAATATCTCTTTCTCCTATGTGCTTTCATCCCTAACCCTAACCCTAACCCTTCCGAAAGTCGGAGAAGCTCAAGGATGGTACCGATCGATGCGCGCTACCCCATTTAGTGGGGGTAGAGCCTACTTGCAAGTCTCTCCGACCTTCACAAAAAAAGTTATTCAAGAATATCTCTTTCTCCTATGTGCTTTCATCCCTAACCCTAACCCTAACCCTTCCGAAAGTCGGAGAAGCTCAAGGATGGTACCGATCGATGCGCGCTACCCCATTTAGTGGGGGTAGAGCCTACTTGCAAGTCTCTCCAACCTTCACAAAAAAAGTTATTCAAGAATATCTCTTTCTCCTATGTGCTTTCATCCCTAACCCTAACCCTAACCCTTCCGAAAGTCGGAGAAGCTCAAGGATGGTACCGATCGATGCGCGCTACCCCATTTAGTGGGGGTAGAGCCTACTTGCAAGTCTCTCCGACCTTCACAAAAAAAGTTATTCAAGAATATCTCTTTCTCCTATGTGCTTTCATCCCTAACCCTAACCCTTCCGAAAGTCGGAGAAGCTCAAGGATGGTACCGATCGATGCGCGCAACCCCATTTAGTGGGGGTAGAGCCTACTTGCAAGTCTCTCCGACCTTCACAAAAAAAGTGTTTCAAGAATATCTCCTCAGATTTGGGGGAATTTCGTCGGTCGACCTCTTCCGAAGGTCGTACAAGCTCGGGGATGGTACCAATCGATCCGCAGGACCCAAATTAGTCCAGATGCAACCACTTTCCAAGTCTCTCCGACCTTCACAAAAAAAGTTATTCAAGAATATCTCTTTCTCCTATGTGCTTTCATCCCTAACCCTAACCCTAACCCTTCCGAAAGTCGGAGAAGCTCAAGGATGGTACCGATCGATGCGCGCTACCCCATTTAGTGGGGGTAGAGCCTACTTGCAAGTCTCTCCGACCTTCACAAAAAAAGTTATTCAAGAATATCTCTTTCTCCTATGTGCTTTCATCCCTAACCCTAACCCTAACCCTTCCGAAAGTCGGAGAAGCTCAAGGATGGTACCGATCGATGCGCGCTACCCCATTTAGTGGGGGTAGAGCCTACTTGCAAGTCTCTCCGACCTTCACAAAAAAAGTTATTCAAGAATATCTCTTTCTCCTATGTGCTTTCATCCCTAACCCTAACCCTAACCCTTCCGAAAGTCGGAGAAGCTCAAGGATGGTACCGATCGATGTGCGCTACCCCATTTAGTGGGGGTAGAGCCTACTTGCAAGTCTCTCCGACCTTCACAAAAAAAGTTATTCAAGAATATCTCCTCAGATTTGGGGGAATTTCGTCGGTCGACCTCTTCCAAAGGTCGTACAAGCTCGGGGATGGTACCAATCGATCCGCAGGACCCAAATTAGTCCAGATGCAACCACTTTCCAAGTCTCTCCGACCTTCACAAAAAAAGTTATTCAAGAATATCTCTTTCTCCTATGTGCTTTCATCCCTAACCCTAACCCTAACCCTTCCGAAAGTCGGAGAAGCTCAAGGATGGTACCGATCGATGCGCGCAACCCCATTTAGTGGGGGTAGAGCCTACTTGCAAGTCTCTCCGACCTTCACAAAAAAAGTTATTCAAGAATATCTCCTCAGATTTGGGGGAATTTCGTCGGTCGACCTCTTCCGAAGGTCGTACAAGCTCGGGGATAGTACCAATCGATCTGCAGGACCCAAATTAGTCCAGATGCAACCACTTTCCAAGTCTCTCCGACCTTCACAAAAAAAGTTATTCAAGAATATCTCTTTCTCCTATGTGCTTTCATCCCTAACCCTAACCCTAACCCTTCCGAAAGTCGGAGAAGCTCAAGGATGGTACCGATCGATGCGCGCTACCCCATTTAGTGGGGGTAGAGCCTACTTGCAAGTCTCTCCGACCTTCACAAAAAAAGTTATTCAAGAATATCTCTTTCTCCTATGTGCTTTCATCCCTAACCCTAACCCTTCCGAAAGTCGGAGAAGCTCAAGGATGGTACCGATCGATGCGCGCAACCCCATTTAGTGGGGGTAGAGCCTACTTGCAAGTCTCTCCGACCTTCACAAAAAAAGTTATTCAAGAATATCTCCTCAGATTTGGGGGAATTTCGTCGGTCGACCTCTTCCGAAGGTCGTACAAGCTCGGGGATGGTACCAATCGATCCGCAGGACCCAAATTAGTCCAGATGCAACCACTTTCCAAGTCTCTCCGACCTTCACAAAAAAAGTTATTCAAGAATATCTCTTTCTCCTATGTGCTTTCATCCCTAACCCTAACCCTAACCCTTCCGAAAGTCGGAGAAGCTCAAGGATGGTACCGATCGATGCGCGCTACCCCATTTAGTGGGGGTAGAGCCTACTTGCAAGTCTCTCCGACCTTCACAAAAAAAGTTATTCAAGAATATCTCCTCAGATTTGGGGGAATTTCGTCGGTCGACCTCTTCCGAAGGTCGTACAAGCTCGGGGATGGTACCAATCGATCCGCAGGACCCAAATTAGTCCAGATGCAACCACTTTCCAAGTCTCTCCGACCTTCACAAAAAAAGTTATTCAAGAATATCTCTTTCTCCTATGTGCTTTCATCCCTAACCCTAACCCTAACCCTTCCGAAAGTCGGAGAAGCTCAAGGATGGTACCGATCGATGCGCGCAACCCCATTTAGTGGGGGTAGAGCCTACTTGCAAGTCTCTCCGACCTTCACAAAAAAAGTTATTCAAGAATATCTCCTCAGATTTGGGGGAATTTCGTCGGTCGACCTCTTCCGAAGGTCGTACAAGCTCGGGGATAGTACCAATCGATCTGCAGGACCCAAATTAGTCCAGATGCAACCACTTTCCAAGTCTCTCCGACCTTCACAAAAAAAGTTATTCAAGAATATCTCTTTCTCCTATGTGCTTTCATCCCTAACCCTAACCCTAACCCTTCCGAAAGTCGGAGAAGCTCAAGGATGGTACCGATCGATGCGCGCTACCCCATTTAGTGGGGGTAGAGCCTACTTGCAAGTCTCTCCGACCTTCACAAAAAAAGTTATTCAAGAATATCTCTTTCTCCTATGTGCTTTCATCCCTAACCCTAACCCTTCCGAAAGTCGGAGAAGCTCAAGGATGGTACCGATCGATGCGCGCTACCCCATTTAGTGGGGGTAGAGCCTACTTGCAAGTCTCTCCAACCTTCACAAAAAAAGTTATTCAAGAATATCTCTTTCTCCTATGTGCTTTCATCCCTAACCCTAACCCTAACCCTTCCGAAAGTCGGAGAAGCTCAAGGATGGTACCGATCGATGCGCGCTACCCCATTTAGTGGGGGTAGAGCCTACTTGCAAGTCTCTCCGACCTTCACAAAAAAAGTTATTCAAGAATATCTCTTTCTCCTATGTGCTTTCATCCCTAACCCTAACCCTTCCGAAAGTCGGAGAAGCTCAAGGATGGTACCGATCGATGCGCGCAACCCCATTTAGTGGGGGTAGAGCCTACTTGCAAGTCTCTCCGACCTTCACAAAAAAAGTGTTTCAAGAATATCTCCTCAGATTTGGGGGAATTTCGTCGGTCGACCTCTTCCGAAGGTCGTACAAGCTCGGGGATGGTACCAATCGATCCGCAGGACCCAAATTAGTCCAGATGCAACCACTTTCCAAGTCTCTCCGACCTTCACAAAAAAAGTTATTCAAGAATATCTCTTTCTCCTATGTGCTTTCATCCCTAACCCTAACCCTAACCCTTCCGAAAGTCGGAGAAGCTCAAGGATGGTACCGATCGATGCGCGCTACCCCATTTAGTGGGGGTAGAGCCTACTTGCAAGTCTCTCCGACCTTCACAAAAAAAGTTATTCAAGAATATCTCTTTCTCCTATGTGCTTTCATCCCTAACCCTAACCCTAACCCTTCCGAAAGTCGGAGAAGCTCAAGGATGGTACCGATCGATGCGCGCTACCCCATTTAGTGGGGGTAGAGCCTACTTGCAAGTCTCTCCGACCTTCACAAAAAAAGTTATTCAAGAATATCTCTTTCTCCTATGTGCTTTCATCCCTAACCCTAACCCTAACCCTTCCGAAAGTCGGAGAAGCTCAAGGATGGTACCGATCGATGTGCGCTACCCCATTTAGTGGGGGTAGAGCCTACTTGCAAGTCTCTCCGACCTTCACAAAAAAAGTTATTCAAGAATATCTCTTTCTCCTATGTGCTTTCATCCCTAACCCTAACCCTAACCCTTCCGAAAGTCGGAGAAGCTCAAGGATGGTACCGATCGATGTGCGCTACCCCATTTAGTGGGGGTAGAGCCTACTTGCAAGTCTCTCCGACCTTCACAAAAAAAGTTATTCAAGAATATCTCCTCAGATTTGGGGGAATTTCGTCGGTCGACCTCTTCCAAAGGTCGTACAAGCTCGGGGATGGTACCAATCGATCTGCAGGACCCAAATTAGTCCAGATGCAACCACTTTCCAAGTCTCTCCGACCTTCACAAAAAAAGTTATTCAAGAATATCTCTTTCTCCTATGTGCTTTCATCCCTAACCCTAACCCTAACCCTTCCGAAAGTCGGAGAAGCTCAAGGATGGTACCGATCGATGCGCGCAACCCCATTTAGTGGGGGTAGAGCCTACTTGCAAGTCTCTCCGACCTTCACAAAAAAAGTTATTCAAGAATATCTCCTCAGATTTGGGGGAATTTCGTCGGTCGACCTCTTCCGAAGGTCGTACAAGCTCGGGGATGGTACCAATCGATCCGCAGGACCCAAATTAGTCCAGATGCAACCACTTTCCAAGTCTCTCCGACTTTCACAAAAAAAGTTATTCAAGAATATCTCTTTCTCCTATGTGCTTTCATCCCTAACCCTAACCCTAACCCTTCCGAAAGTCGGAGAAGCTCAAGGATGGTACCGATCGATGCGCGCAACCCCATTTAGTGGGGGTAGAGCCTACTTGCAAGTCTCTCCGACCTTCACAAAAAAAGTTATTCAAGAATATCTCCTCAGATTTGGGGGAATTTCGTCGGTCGACCTCTTCCGAAGGTCGTACAAGCTCGGGGATGGTACCAATCGATCTGCAGGACCCAAATTAGTCCAGATGCAACCACTTTCCAAGTCTCTCCGACCTTCACAAAAAAAGTTATTCAAGAATATCTCTTTCTCCTATGTGCTTTCATCCCTAACCCTAACCCTAACCCTTCCGAAAGTCGTAGAAGCTCAAGGATGGTACCGATCGATGCGCGCTACCCCATTTAGTGGGGGTAGAGCCTACTTGCAAGTCTCTCCGACCTTCACAAAAAAAGTTATTCAAGAATATCTCTTTCTCCTATGTGCTTTCATCCCTAACCCTAACCCTAACCCTTCCGAAAGTCGGAGAAGCTCAAGGATGGTACCGATCGATGCGCGCTACCCCATTTAGTGGGGGTAGAGCCTACTTGCAAGTCTCTCCGACCTTCACAAAAAAAGTTATTCAAGAATATCTCTTTCTCCTATGTGCTTTCATCCCTAACCCTAACCCTAACCCTTCCGAAAGTCGGAGAAGCTCAAGGATGGTACCGATCGATGCGCGCTACCCCATTTAGTGGGGGTAGAGCCTACTTGCAAGTCTCTCCAACCTTCACAAAAAAAGTTATTCAAGAATATCTCTTTCTCCTATGTGCTTTCATCCCTAACCCTAACCCTAACCCTTCCGAAAGTCGGAGAAGCTCAAGGATGGTACCGATCGATGCGCGCTACCCCATTTAGTGGGGGTAGAGCCTACTTGCAAGTCTCTCCGACCTTCACAAAAAAAGTTATTCAAGAATATCTCTTTCTCCTATGTGCTTTCATCCCTAACCCTAACCCTTCCGAAAGTCGGAGAAGCTCAAGGATGGTACCGATCGATGCGCGCAACCCCATTTAGTGGGGGTAGAGCCTACTTGCAAGTCTCTCCGACCTTCACAAAAAAAGTGTTTCAAGAATATCTCCTCAGATTTGGGGGAATTTCGTCGGTCGACCTCTTCCGAAGGTCGTACAAGCTCGGGGATGGTACCAATCGATCCGCAGGACCCAAATTAGTCCAGATGCAACCACTTTCCAAGTCTCTCCGACCTTCACAAAAAAAGTTATTCAAGAATATCTCTTTCTCCTATGTGCTTTCATCCCTAACCCTAACCCTAACCCTTCCGAAAGTCGGAGAAGCTCAAGGATGGTACCGATCGATGCGCGCTACCCCATTTAGTGGGGGTAGAGCCTACTTGCAAGTCTCTCCGACCTTCACAAAAAAAGTTATTCAAGAATATCTCTTTCTCCTATGTGCTTTCATCCCTAACCCTAACCCTAACCCTTCCGAAAGTCGGAGAAGCTCAAGGATGGTACCGATCGATGCGCGCTACCCCATTTAGTGGGGGTAGAGCCTACTTGCAAGTCTCTCCGACCTTCACAAAAAAAGTTATTCAAGAATATCTCTTTCTCCTATGTGCTTTCATCCCTAACCCTAACCCTAACCCTTCCGAAAGTCGGAGAAGCTCAAGGATGGTACCGATCGATGTGCGCTACCCCATTTAGTGGGGGTAGAGCCTACTTGCAAGTCTCTCCGACCTTCACAAAAAAAGTTATTCAAGAATATCTCCTCAGATTTGGGGGAATTTCGTCGGTCGACCTCTTCCAAAGGTCGTACAAGCTCGGGGATGGTACCAATCGATCCGCAGGACCCAAATTAGTCCAGATGCAACCACTTTCCAAGTCTCTCCGACCTTCACAAAAAAAGTTATTCAAGAATATCTCTTTCTCCTATGTGCTTTCATCCCTAACCCTAACCCTAACCCTTCCGAAAGTCGGAGAAGCTCAAGGATGGTACCGATCGATGCGCGCAACCCCATTTAGTGGGGGTAGAGCCTACTTGCAAGTCTCTCCGACCTTCACAAAAAAAGTTATTCAAGAATATCTCCTCAGATTTGGGGGAATTTCGTCGGTCGACCTCTTCCGAAGGTCGTACAAGCTCGGGGATAGTACCAATCGATCTGCAGGACCCAAATTAGTCCAGATGCAACCACTTTCCAAGTCTCTCCGACCTTCACAAAAAAAGTTATTCAAGAATATCTCTTTCTCCTATGTGCTTTCATCCCTAACCCTAACCCTAACCCTTCCGAAAGTCGGAGAAGCTCAAGGATGGTACCGATCGATGCGCGCTACCCCATTTAGTGGGGGTAGAGCCTACTTGCAAGTCTCTCCGACCTTCACAAAAAAAGTTATTCAAGAATATCTCTTTCTCCTATGTGCTTTCATCCCTAACCCTAACCCTTCCGAAAGTCGGAGAAGCTCAAGGATGGTACCGATCGATGCGCGCAACCCCATTTAGTGGGGGTAGAGCCTACTTGCAAGTCTCTCCGACCTTCACAAAAAAAGTTATTCAAGAATATCTCCTCAGATTTGGGGGAATTTCGTCGGTCGACCTCTTCCGAAGGTCGTACAAGCTCGGGGATGGTACCAATCGATCCGCAGGACCCAAATTAGTCCAGATGCAACCACTTTCCAAGTCTCTCCGACCTTCACAAAAAAAGTTATTCAAGAATATCTCTTTCTCCTATGTGCTTTCATCCCTAACCCTAACCCTAACCCTTCCGAAAGTCGGAGAAGCTCAAGGATGGTACCGATCGATGCGCGCTACCCCATTTAGTGGGGGTAGAGCCTACTTGCAAGTCTCTCCGACCTTCACAAAAAAAGTTATTCAAGAATATCTCCTCAGATTTGGGGGAATTTCGTCGGTCGACCTCTTCCGAAGGTCGTACAAGCTCGGGGATGGTACCAATCGATCCGCAGGACCCAAATTAGTCCAGATGCAACCACTTTCCAAGTCTCTCCGACCTTCACAAAAAAAGTTATTCAAGAATATCTCTTTCTCCTATGTGCTTTCATCCCTAACCCTAACCCTAACCCTTCCGAAAGTCGGAGAAGCTCAAGGATGGTACCGATCGATGCGCGCAACCCCATTTAGTGGGGGTAGAGCCTACTTGCAAGTCTCTCCGACCTTCACAAAAAAAGTTATTCAAGAATATCTCCTCAGATTTGGGGGAATTTCGTCGGTCGACCTCTTCCGAAGGTCGTACAAGCTCGGGGATAGTACCAATCGATCTGCAGGACCCAAATTAGTCCAGATGCAACCACTTTCCAAGTCTCTCCGACCTTCACAAAAAAAGTTATTCAAGAATATCTCTTTCTCCTATGTGCTTTCATCCCTAACCCTAACCCTAACCCTTCCGAAAGTCGGAGAAGCTCAAGGATGGTACCGATCGATGCGCGCTACCCCATTTAGTGGGGGTAGAGCCTACTTGCAAGTCTCTCCGACCTTCACAAAAAAAGTTATTCAAGAATATCTCTTTCTCCTATGTGCTTTCATCCCTAACCCTAACCCTTCCGAAAGTCGGAGAAGCTCAAGGATGGTACCGATCGATGCGCGCAACCCCATTTAGTGGGGGTAGAGCCTACTTGCAAGTCTCTCCGACCTTCACAAAAAAAGTTATTCAAGAATATCTCCTCAGATTTGGGGGAATTTCGTCGGTCGACCTCTTCCGAAGGTCGTACAAGCTCGGGGATGGTACCAATCGATCCGCAGGACCCAAATTAGTCCAGATGCAACCACTTTCCAAGTCTCTCCGACCTTCACAAAAAAAGTTATTCAAGAATATCTCTTTCTCCTATGTGCTTTCATCCCTAACCCTAACCCTAACCCTTCCGAAAGTCGGAGAAGCTCAAGGATGGTACCGATCGATGCGCGCTACCCCATTTAGTGGGGGTAGAGCCTACTTGCAAGTCTCTCCGACCTTCACAAAAAAAGTTATTCAAGAATATCTCTTTCTCCTATGTGCTTTCATCCCTAACCCTAACCCTAACCCTTCCGAAAGTCGGAGAAGCTCAAGGATGGTACCGATCGATGCGCGCTACCCCATTTAGTGGGGGTAGAGCCTACTTGCAAGTCTCTCCGACCTTCACAAAAAAAGTTATTCAAGAATATCTCTTTCTCCTATGTGCTTTCATCCCTAACCCTAACCCTAACCCTTCCGAAAGTCGGAGAAGCTCAAGGATGGTACCGATCGATGCGCGCTACCCCATTTAGTGGGGGTAGAGCCTACTTGCAAGTCTCTCCGACCTTCACAAAAAAAGTTATTCAAGAATATCTCTTTCTCCTATGTGCTTTCATCCCTAACCCTAACCCTTCCGAAAGTCGGAGAAGCTCAAGGATGGTACCGATCGATGCGCGCAACCCCATTTAGTGGGGGTAGAGCCTACTTGCAAGTCTCTCCGACCTTCACAAAAAAAGTTATTCAAGAATATCTCCTCAGATTTGGGGGAATTTCGTCGGTCGACCTCTTCCGAAGGTCGTACAAGCTCGGGGATGGTACCAATCGATCCGCAGGACCCAAATTAGTCCAGATGCAACCACTTTCCAAGTCTCTCCGACCTTCACAAAAAAAGTTATTCAAGAATATCTCTTTCTCCTATGTGCTTTCATCCCTAACCCTAACCCTAACCCTTCCGAAAGTCGGAGAAGCTCAAGGATGGTACCGATCGATGCGCGCTACCCCATTTAGTGGGGGTAGAGCCTACTTGCAAGTCTCTCCGACCTTCACAAAAAAAGTTATTCAAGAATATCTCTTTCTCCTATGTGCTTTCATCCCTAACCCTAACCCTAACCCTTCCGAAAGTCGGAGAAGCTCAAAGATGGTACCGATCGATGCGCGCTACCCCATTTAGTGGGGGTAGAGCCTACTTGCAAGTCTCTCCGACCTTCACAAAAAAAGTTATTCAAGAATATCTCTTTCTCCTATGTGCTTTCATCCCTAACCCTAACCCTAACCCTTCCGAAAGTCGGAGAAGCTCAAGGATGGTACCGATCGATGTGCGCTACCCCATTTAGTGGGGGTAGAGCCTACTTGCAAGTCTCTCCGACCTTCACAAAAAAAGTTATTCAAGAATATCTCCTCAGATTTGGGGGAATTTCGTCGGTCGACCTCTTCCAAAGGTCGTACAAGCTCGGGGATGGTACCAATCGATCTGCAGGACCCAAATTAGTCCAGATGCAACCACTTTCCAAGTCTCTCCGACCTTCACAAAAAAAGTTATTCAAGAATATCTCTTTCTCCTATGTGCTTTCATCCCTAACCCTAACCCTAACCCTTCCGAAAGTCGGAGAAGCTCAAGGATGGTACCGATCGATGCGCGCAACCCCATTTAGTGGGGGTAGAGCCTACTTGCAAGTCTCTCCGACCTTCACAAAAAAAGTTATTCAAGAATATCTCCTCAGATTTGGGGGAATTTCGTCGGTCGACCTCTTCCGAAGGTCGTACAAGCTCGGGGATGGTACCAATCGATCTGCAGGACCCAAATTAGTCCAGATGCAACCACTTTCCAAGTCTCTCCGACCTTCACAAAAAAAGTTATTCAAGAATATCTCTTTCTCCTATGTGCTTTCATCCCTAACCCTAACCCTAACCCTTCCGAAAGTCGGAGAAGCTCAAGGATGGTACCGATCGATGCGCGCTACCCCATTTAGTGGGGGTAGAGCCTACTTGCAAGTCTCTCCGACCTTCACAAAAAAAGTTATTCAAGAATATCTCTTTCTCCTATGTGCTTTCATCCCTAACCCTAACCCTAACCCTTCCGAAAGTCGGAGAAGCTCAAGGATGGTACCGATCGATGTGCGCTACCCCATTTAGTGGGGGTAGAGCCTACTTGCAAGTCTCTCCGACCTTCACAAAAAAAGTTATTCAAGAATATCTCCTCAGATTTGGGGGAATTTCGTCGGTCGACCTCTTCCAAAGGTCGTACAAGCTCGGGGATGGTACCAATCGATCTGCAGGACCCAAATTAGTCCAGATGCAACCACTTTCCAAGTCTCTCCGACCTTCACAAAAAAAGTTATTCAAGAATATCTCTTTCTCCTATGTGCTTTCATCCCTAACCCTAACCCTAACCCTTCCGAAAGTCGGAGAAGCTCAAGGATGGTACCGATCGATGCGCGCAACCCCATTTAGTGGGGGTAGAGCCTACTTGCAAGTCTCTCCGACCTTCACAAAAAAAGTTATTCAAGAATATCTCCTCAGATTTGGGGGAATTTCGTCGGTCGACCTCTTCCGAAGGTCGTACAAGCTCGGGGATGGTACCAATCGATCCGCAGGACCCAAATTAGTCCAGATGCAACCACTTTCCAAGTCTCTCCGACTTTCACAAAAAAAGTTATTCAAGAATATCTCTTTCTCCTATGTGCTTTCATCCCTAACCCTAACCCTAACCCTTCCGAAAGTCGGAGAAGCTCAAGGATGGTACCGATCGATGCGCGCAACCCCATTTAGTGGGGGTAGAGCCTACTTGCAAGTCTCTCCGACCTTCACAAAAAAAGTTATTCAAGAATATCTCCTCAGATTTGGGGGAATTTCGTCGGTCGACCTCTTCCGAAGGTCGTACAAGCTCGGGGATGGTACCAATCGATCTGCAGGACCCAAATTAGTCCAGATGCAACCACTTTCCAAGTCTCTCCGACCTTCACAAAAAAAGTTATTCAAGAATATCTCTTTCTCCTATGTGCTTTCATCCCTAACCCTAACCCTAACCCTTCCGAAAGTCGGAGAAGCTCAAGGATGGTACCGATCGATGCGCGCTACCCCATTTAGTGGGGGTAGAGCCTACTTGCAAGTCTCTCCGACCTTCACAAAAAAAGTTATTCAAGAATATCTCTTTCTCCTATGTGCTTTCATCCCTAACCCTAACCCTAACCCTTCCGAAAGTCGGAGAAGCTCAAGGATGGTACCGATCGATGCGCGCTACCCCATTTAGTGGGGGTAGAGCCTACTTGCAAGTCTCTCCGACCTTCACAAAAAAAGTTATTCAAGAATATCTCTTTCTCCTATGTGCTTTCATCCCTAACCCTAACCCTAACCCTTCCGAAAGTCGGAGAAGCTCAAGGATGGTACCGATCGATGCGCGCTACCCCATTTAGTGGGGGTAGAGCCTACTTGCAAGTCTCTCCAACCTTCACAAAAAAAGTTATTCAAGAATATCTCTTTCTCCTATGTGCTTTCATCCCTAACCCTAACCCTAACCCTTCCGAAAGTCGGAGAAGCTCAAGGATGGTACCGATCGATGCGCGCTACCCCATTTAGTGGGGGTAGAGCCTACTTGCAAGTCTCTCCGACCTTCACAAAAAAAGTTATTCAAGAATATCTCTTTCTCCTATGTGCTTTCATCCCTAACCCTAACCCTTCCGAAAGTCGGAGAAGCTCAAGGATGGTACCGATCGATGCGCGCAACCCCATTTAGTGGGGGTAGAGCCTACTTGCAAGTCTCTCCGACCTTCACAAAAAAAGTGTTTCAAGAATATCTCCTCAGATTTGGGGGAATTTCGTCGGTCGACCTCTTCCGAAGGTCGTACAAGCTCGGGGATGGTACCAATCGATCCGCAGGACCCAAATTAGTCCAGATGCAACCACTTTCCAAGTCTCTCCGACCTTCACAAAAAAAGTTATTCAAGAATATCTCTTTCTCCTATGTGCTTTCATCCCTAACCCTAACCCTAACCCTTCCGAAAGTCGGAGAAGCTCAAGGATGGTACCGATCGATGCGCGCTACCCCATTTAGTGGGGGTAGAGCCTACTTGCAAGTCTCTCCGACCTTCACAAAAAAAGTTATTCAAGAATATCTCTTTCTCCTATGTGCTTTCATCCCTAACCCTAACCCTAACCCTTCCGAAAGTCGGAGAAGCTCAAGGATGGTACCGATCGATGCGCGCTACCCCATTTAGTGGGGGTAGAGCCTACTTGCAAGTCTCTCCGACCTTCACAAAAAAAGTTATTCAAGAATATCTCTTTCTCCTATGTGCTTTCATCCCTAACCCTAACCCTAACCCTTCCGAAAGTCGGAGAAGCTCAAGGATGGTACCGATCGATGTGCGCTACCCCATTTAGTGGGGGTAGAGCCTACTTGCAAGTCTCTCCGACCTTCACAAAAAAAGTTATTCAAGAATATCTCCTCAGATTTGGGGGAATTTCGTCGGTCGACCTCTTCCAAAGGTCGTACAAGCTCGGGGATGGTACCAATCGATCCGCAGGACCCAAATTAGTCCAGATGCAACCACTTTCCAAGTCTCTCCGACCTTCACAAAAAAAGTTATTCAAGAATATCTCTTTCTCCTATGTGCTTTCATCCCTAACCCTAACCCTAACCCTTCCGAAAGTCGGAGAAGCTCAAGGATGGTACCGATCGATGCGCGCAACCCCATTTAGTGGGGGTAGAGCCTACTTGCAAGTCTCTCCGACCTTCACAAAAAAAGTTATTCAAGAATATCTCCTCAGATTTGGGGGAATTTCGTCGGTCGACCTCTTCCGAAGGTCGTACAAGCTCGGGGATAGTACCAATCGATCTGCAGGACCCAAATTAGTCCAGATGCAACCACTTTCCAAGTCTCTCCGACCTTCACAAAAAAAGTTATTCAAGAATATCTCTTTCTCCTATGTGCTTTCATCCCTAACCCTAACCCTAACCCTTCCGAAAGTCGGAGAAGCTCAAGGATGGTACCGATCGATGCGCGCTACCCCATTTAGTGGGGGTAGAGCCTACTTGCAAGTCTCTCCGACCTTCACAAAAAAAGTTATTCAAGAATATCTCTTTCTCCTATGTGCTTTCATCCCTAACCCTAACCCTAACCCTTCCGAAAGTCGGAGAAGCTCAAGGATGGTACCGATCGATGCGCGCAACCCCATTTAGTGGGGGTAGAGCCTACTTGCAAGTCTCTCCGACCTTCACAAAAAAAGTTATTCAAGAATATCTCCTCAGATTTGGGGGAATTTCGTCGGTCGACCTCTTCCGAAGGTCGTACAAGCTCGGGGATGGTACCAATCGATCCGCAGGACCCAAATTAGTCCAGATGCAACCACTTTCCAAGTCTCTCCGACCTTCACAAAAAAAGTTATTCAAGAATATCTCTTTCTCCTATGTGCTTTCATCCCTAACCCTAACCCTAACCCTTCCGAAAGTCGGAGAAGCTCAAGGATGGTACCGATCGATGCGCGCTACCCCATTTAGTGGGGGTAGAGCCTACTTGCAAGTCTCTCCGACCTTCACAAAAAAAGTTATTCAAGAATATCTCTTTCTCCTATGTGCTTTCATCCCTAACCCTAACCCTAACCCTTCCGAAAGTCGGAGAAGCTCAAGGATGGTACCGATCGATGCGCGCTACCCCATTTAGTGGGGGTAGAGCCTACTTGCAAGTCTCTCCGACCTTCACAAAAAAAGTTATTCAAGAATATCTCTTTCTCCTATGTGCTTTCATCCCTAACCCTAACCCTAACCCTTCCGAAAGTCGGAGAAGCTCAAGGATGGTACCGATCGATGCGCGCTACCCCATTTAGTGGGGGTAGAGGCTACTTGCAAGTCTCTCCGACCTTCACAAAAAAAGTTATTCAAGAATATCTCTTTCTCCTATGTGCTTTCATCCCTAACCCTAACCCTTCCGAAAGTCGGAGAAGCTCAAGGATGGTACCGATCGATGCGCGCAACCCCATTTAGTGGGGGTAGAGCCTACTTGCAAGTCTCTCCGACCTTCACAAAAAAAGTTATTCAAGAATATCTCCTCAGATTTGGGGGAATTTCGTCGGTCGACCTCTTCCGAAGGTCGTACAAGCTCGGGGATGGTACCAATCGATCCGCAGGACCCAAATTAGTCCAGATGCAACCACTTTCCAAGTCTCTCCGACCTTCACAAAAAAAGTTATTCAAGAATATCTCTTTCTCCTATGTGCTTTCATCCCTAACCCTAACCCTAACCCTTCCGAAAGTCGGAGAAGCTCAAGGATGGTACCGATCGATGCGCGCTACCCCATTTAGTGGGGGTAGAGCCTACTTGCAAGTCTCTCCGACCTTCACAAAAAAAGTTATTCAAGAATATCTCTTTCTCCTATGTGCTTTCATCCCTAACCCTAACCCTAACCCTTCCGAAAGTCGGAGAAGCTCAAGGATGGTACCGATCGATGCGCGCTACCCCATTTAGTGGGGGTAGAGCCTACTTGCAAGTCTCTCCGACCTTCACAAAAAAAGTTATTCAAGAATATCTCTTTCTCCTATGTGCTTTCATCCCTAACCCTAACCCTAACCCTTCCGAAAGTCGGAGAAGCTCAAGGATGGTACCGATCGATGTGCGCTACCCCATTTAGTGGGGGTAGAGCCTACTTGCAAGTCTCTCCGACCTTCACAAAAAAAGTTATTCAAGAATATCTCCTCAGATTTGGGGGAATTTCGTCGGTCGACCTCTTCCAAAGGTCGTACAAGCTCGGGGATGGTACCAATCGATCCGCAGGACCCAAATTAGTCCAGATGCAACCACTTTCCAAGTCTCTCCGACCTTCACAAAAAAAGTTATTCAAGAATATCTCTTTCTCCTATGTGCTTTCATCCCTAACCCTAACCCTAACCCTTCCGAAAGTCGGAGAAGCTCAAGGATGGTACCGATCGATGCGCGCAACCCCATTTAGTGGGGGTAGAGCCTACTTGCAAGTCTCTCCGACCTTCACAAAAAAAGTTATTCAAGAATATCTCCTCAGATTTGGGGGAATTTCGTCGGTCGACCTCTTCCGAAGGTCGTACAAGCTCGGGGATGGTACCAATCGATCTGCAGGACCCAAATTAGTCCAGATGCAACCACTTTCCAAGTCTCTCCGACCTTCACAAAAAAAGTTATTCAAGAATATCTCTTTCTCCTATGTGCTTTCATCCCTAACCCTAACCCTAACCCTTCCGAAAGTCGGAGAAGCTCAAGGATGGTACCGATCGATGCGCGCTACCCCATTTAGTGGGGGTAGAGCCTACTTGCAAGTCTCTCCGACCTTCACAAAAAAAGTTATTCAAGAATATCTCTTTCTCCTATGTGCTTTCATCCCTAACCCTAACCCTAACCCTTCCGAAAGTCGGAGAAGCTCAAGGATGGTACCGATCGATGCGCGCAACCCCATTTAGTGGGGGTAGAGCCTACTTGCAAGTCTCTCCGACCTTCACAAAAAAAGTTATTCAAGAATATCTCCTCAGATTTGGGGGAATTTCGTCGGTCGACCTCTTCCGAAGGTCGTACAAGCTCGGGGATGGTACCAATCGATCCGCAGGACCCAAATTAGTCCAGATGCAACCACTTTCCAAGTCTCTCCGACCTTCACAAAAAAAGTTATTCAAGAATATCTCTTTCTCCTATGTGCTTTCATCCCTAACCCTAACCCTAACCCTTCCGAAAGTCGGAGAAGCTCAAGGATGGTACCGATCGATGCGCGCTACCCCATTTAGTGGGGGTAGAGCCTACTTGCAAGTCTCTCCGACCTTCACAAAAAAAGTTATTCAAGAATATCTCTTTCTCCTATGTGCTTTCATCCCTAACCCTAACCCTAACCCTTCCGAAAGTCGGAGAAGCTCAAGGATGGTACCGATCGATGCGCGCTACCCCATTTAGTGGGGGTAGAGCCTACTTGCAAGTCTCTCCGACCTTCACAAAAAAAGTTATTCAAGAATATCTCCTCAGATTTGGGGGAATTTCGTCGGTCGACCTCTTCCGAAGGTCGTACAAGCTCGGGGATGGTACCAATCGATCAGCAGGACCCAAATTAGTCCAGATGCAACCACTTTCCAAGTCTCTCCGACCTTCACAAAAAAAGTTATTCAAGAATATCTCTTTCTCCTATGTGCTTTCATCCCTAACCCTAACCCTAACCCTTCCGAAAGTCGGAGAAGCTCAAGGATGGTACCGATCGATGCGCGCTACCCCATTTAGTGGGGGTAGAGCCTACTTGCAAGTCTCTCCGACCTTCACAAAAAAAGTTATTCAAGAATATCTCTTTCTCCTATGTGCTTTCATCCCTAACCCTAACCCTAACCCTTCCGAAAGTCGGAGAAGCTCAAGGATGGTACCGATCGATGCGCGCTACCCCATTTAGTGGGGGTAGAGCCTACTTGCAAGTCTCTCCGACCTTCACAAAAAAAGTTATTCAAGAATATCTCTTTCTCCTATGTGCTTTCATCCCTAACCCTAACCCTTCCGAAAGTCGGAGAAGCTCAAGGATGGTACCGATCGATGCGCGCAACCCCATTTAGTGGGGGTAGAGCCTACTTGCAAGTCTCTCCGACCTTCACAAAAAAAGTTATTCAAGAATATCTCCTCAGATTTGGGGGAATTTCGTCGGTCGACCTCTTCCGAAGGTCGTACAAGCTCGGGGATGGTACCAATCGATCCGCAGGACCCAAATTAGTCCAGATGCAACCACTTTCCAAGTCTCTCCGACCTTCACAAAAAAAGTTATTCAAGAATATCTCTTTCTCCTATGTGCTTTCATCCCTAACCCTAACCCTAACCCTTCCGAAAGTCGGAGAAGCTCAAGGATGGTACCGATCGATGCGCGCTACCCCATTTAGTGGGGGTAGAGCCTACTTGCAAGTCTCTCCGACCTTCACAAAAAAAGTTATTCAAGAATATCTCTTTCTCCTATGTGCTTTCATCCCTAACCCTAACCCTAACCCTTCCGAAAGTCGGAGAAGCTCAAGGATGGTACCGATCGATGCGCGCTACCCCATTTAGTGGGGGTAGAGCCTACTTGCAAGTCTCTCCGACCTTCACAAAAAAAGTTATTCAAGAATATCTCCTCAGATTTGGGGGAATTTCGTCGGTCGACCTCTTCCGAAGGTCGTACAAGCTCGGGGATGGTACCAATCGATCCGCAGGACCCAAATTAGTCCAGATGCAACCACTTTCCAAGTCTCTCCGACCTTCACAAAAAAAGTTATTCAAGAATATCTCTTTCTCCTATGTGCTTTCATCCCTAACCCTAACCCTAACCCTTCCGAAAGTCGGAGAAGCTCAAGGATGGTACCGATCGATGCGCGCTACCCCATTTAGTGGGGGTAGAGCATACTTGCAAGTCTCTCCGACCTTCACAAAAAAAGTTATTCAAGAATATCTCTTTCTCCTATGTGCTTTCAACCCTAACCCTAACCCTAACCCTTCCGAAAGTCGGAGAAGCTCAAGGATGGTACCGATCGATGCGCGCAACCCCATTTAGTGGGGGTAGAGCCTACTTGCAAGTCTCTCCGACCTTCACAAAAAAAGTTATTCAAGAATATCTCCTCAGATTTGGGGGAATTTCGTCGGTCGACCTCTTCCGAAGGTCGTACAAGCTCGGGGATGGTACCAATCGATCCGCAGGACCCAAATTAGTCCAGATGCAACCACTTTCCAAGTCTCTCCGACCTTCACAAAAAAAGTTATTCAAGAATATCTCTTTCTCCTATGTGCTTTCAGCCCTAACCCTAACCCTAACCCTTCCGAAAGTCGGAGAAGCTCAAGGATGGTACCGATCGATGCGTGCTACCCCATTTAGTGGGGGTAGAGCCTACTTGCAAGTCTCTCCGACCTTCACAAAAAAAGTTATTCAAGAATATCTCTTTCTCCTATGTGCTTTCATCCCTAACCCTAACCCTAACCCTTCCGAAAGTCGGAGAAGCTCAAGGATGGTACCGATCGATGCGCGCTACCCCATTTAGTGGGGGTAGAGCCTACTTGCAAGTCTCTCCGACCTTTACAAAAAAAGTTATTCAAGAATATCTCCTCAGATTTGGGGGAATTTCGTCGGTCGACCTCTTCCGAAGGTCGTACAAGCTCGGGGATGGTACCAATCGATCCGCAGGACCCAAATTAGTCCAGATGCAACCACTTTCCAAGTCTCTCCGACCTTCACAAAAAAAGTTATTCAAGAATATCTCTTTCTCCTATGTGCTTTCATCCCTAACCCTAACCCTAACCCTTCCGAAAGTCGGAGAAGCTCAAGGATGGTACCGATCGATGCGCGCTACCCCATTTAGCGGGGGTAGAGCCTACTTGCAAGTCTCTCCGACCTTCACAAAAAAAGTTATTCAAGAATATCTCTTTCTCCTATGTGCTTTCATCCCTAACCCTAACCCTAACCCTTCCGAAAGTCGGAGAAGCTCAAGGATGGTACCGATCGATGCGCGCTACCCCATTTAGTGGGGGTAGAGCCTACTTGCAAGTCTCTCCGACCTTCACAAAAAAAGTTATTCAAGAATATCTCTTTCTCCTATGTGCTTTCATCCCTAACCCTAACCCTAACCCTTCCGAAAGTCGGAGAAGCTCAAGGATGGTACCGATCGATGCGCGCTACCCCATTTAGTGGGGGTAGAGCCTACTTGCAAGTCTCTCCGACCTTCACAAAAAAAGTTATTCAAGAATATCTCTTTCTCCTATGTGCTTTCATCCCTAACCCTAACCCTAACCCTTCCGAAAGTCGGAGAAGCTCAAGGATGGTACCGATCGATGCGCGCAACCCCATTTAGTGGGGGTAGAGCCTACTTGCAAGTCTCTCCGACCTTCACAAAAAAAGTTATTCAAGAATATCTCCTCAGATTTGGGGGAATTTCGTCGGTCGACCTCTTCCGAAGGTCGTACAAGCTCGGGGATGGTACCAATCGATCCGCAGGACCCAAATTAGTCCAGATGCAACCACTTTCCAAGTCTCTCCGACCTTCACAAAAAAAGTTATTCAAGAATATCTCTTTCTCCTATGTGCTTTCATCCCTAACCCTAACCCTAACCCTTCCGAAAGTCGGAGAAGCTCAAGGATGGTACCGATCGATGCGCGCTACCCCATTTAGTGGGGGTAGAGCCTACTTGCAAGTCTCTCCGACCTTCACAAAAAAAGTTATTCAAGAATATCTCTTTCTCCTATGTGCTTTCATCCCTAACCCTAACCCTAACCCTTCCGAAAGTCGGAGAAGCTCAAGGATGGTACCGATCGATGCGCGCTACCCCATTTAGTGGGGGTAGAGCCTACTTGCAAGTCTCTCCGACCTTCACAAAAAAAGTTATTCAAGAATATCTCCTCAGATTTGGGGGAATTTCGTCGGTCGACCTCTTCCGAAGGTCGTACAAGCTCGGGGATGGTACCAATCGATCAGCAGGACCCAAATTAGTCCAGATGCAACCACTTTCCAAGTCTCTCCGACCTTCACAAAAAAAGTTATTCAAGAATATCTCTTTCTCCTATGTGCTTTCATCCCTAACCCTAACCCTAACCCTTCCGAAAGTCGGAGAAGCTCAAGGATGGTACCGATCGATGCGCGCTACCCCATTTAGTGGGGGTAGAGCCTACTTGCAAGTCTCTCCGACCTTCACAAAAAAAGTTATTCAAGAATATCTCTTTCTCCTATGTGCTTTCATCCCTAACCCTAACCCTAACCCTTCCGAAAGTCGGAGAAGCTCAAGGATGGTACCGATCGATGCGCGCTACCCCATTTAGTGGGGGTAGAGCCTACTTGCAAGTCTCTCCGACCTTCACAAAAAAAGTTATTCAAGAATATCTCTTTCTCCTATGTGCTTTCATCCCTAACCCTAACCCTTCCGAAAGTCGGAGAAGCTCAAGGATGGTACCGATCGATGCGCGCAACCCCATTTAGTGGGGGTAGAGCCTACTTGCAAGTCTCTCCGACCTTCACAAAAAAAGTTATTCAAGAATATCTCCTCAGATTTGGGGGAATTTCGTCGGTCGACCTCTTCCGAAGGTCGTACAAGCTCGGGGATGGTACCAATCGATCCGCAGGACCCAAATTAGTCCAGATGCAACCACTTTCCAAGTCTCTCCGACCTTCACAAAAAAAGTTATTCAAGAATATCTCTTTCTCCTATGTGCTTTCATCCCTAACCCTAACCCTAACCCTTCCGAAAGTCGGAGAAGCTCAAGGATGGTACCGATCGATGCGCGCTACCCCATTTAGTGGGGGTAGAGCCTACTTGCAAGTCTCTCCGACCTTCACAAAAAAAGTTATTCAAGAATATCTCTTTCTCCTATGTGCTTTCATCCCTAACCCTAACCCTAACCCTTCCGAAAGTCGGAGAAGCTCAAGGATGGTACCGATCGATGCGCGCTACCCCATTTAGTGGGGGTAGAGCCTACTTGCAAGTCTCTCCGACCTTCACAAAAAAAGTTATTCAAGAATATCTCCTCAGATTTGGGGGAATTTCGTCGGTCGACCTCTTCCGAAGGTCGTACAAGCTCGGGGATGGTACCAATCGATCCGCAGGACCCAAATTAGTCCAGATGCAACCACTTTCCAAGTCTCTCCGACCTTCACAAAAAAAGTTATTCAAGAATATCTCTTTCTCCTATGTGCTTTCATCCCTAACCCTAACCCTAACCCTTCCGAAAGTCGGAGAAGCTCAAGGATGGTACCGATCGATGCGCGCTACCCCATTTAGTGGGGGTAGAGCATACTTGCAAGTCTCTCCGACCTTCACAAAAAAAGTTATTCAAGAATATCTCTTTCTCCTATGTGCTTTCAACCCTAACCCTAACCCTAACCCTTCCGAAAGTCGGAGAAGCTCAAGGATGGTACCGATCGATGCGCGCAACCCCATTTAGTGGGGGTAGAGCCTACTTGCAAGTCTCTCCGACCTTCACAAAAAAAGTTATTCAAGAATATCTCCTCAGATTTGGGGGAATTTCGTCGGTCGACCTCTTCCGAAGGTCGTACAAGCTCGGGGATGGTACCAATCGATCCGCAGGACCCAAATTAGTCCAGATGCAACCACTTTCCAAGTCTCTCCGACCTTCACAAAAAAAGTTATTCAAGAATATCTCTTTCTCCTATGTGCTTTCAGCCCTAACCCTAACCCTAACCCTTCCGAAAGTCGGAGAAGCTCAAGGATGGTACCGATCGATGCGTGCTACCCCATTTAGTGGGGGTAGAGCCTACTTGCAAGTCTCTCCGACCTTCACAAAAAAAGTTATTCAAGAATATCTCTTTCTCCTATGTGCTTTCATCCCTAACCCTAACCCTAACCCTTCCGAAAGTCGGAGAAGCTCAAGGATGGTACCGATCGATGCGCGCTACCCCATTTAGTGGGGGTAGAGCCTACTTGCAAGTCTCTCCGACCTTTACAAAAAAAGTTATTCAAGAATATCTCCTCAGATTTGGGGGAATTTCGTCGGTCGACCTCTTCCGAAGGTCGTACAAGCTCGGGGATGGTACCAATCGATCCGCAGGACCCAAATTAGTCCAGATGCAACCACTTTCCAAGTCTCTCCGACCTTCACAAAAAAAGTTATTCAAGAATATCTCTTTCTCCTATGTGCTTTCATCCCTAACCCTAACCCTAACCCTTCCGAAAGTCGGAGAAGCTCAAGGATGGTACCGATCGATGCGCGCTACCCCATTTAGCGGGGGTAGAGCCTACTTGCAAGTCTCTCCGACCTTCACAAAAAAAGTTATTCAAGAATATCTCTTTCTCCTATGTGCTTTCATCCCTAACCCTAACCCTAACCCTTCCGAAAGTCGGAGAAGCTCAAGGATGGTACCGATCGATGCGCGCTACCCCATTTAGTGGGGGTAGAGCCTACTTGCAAGTCTCTCCGACCTTCACAAAAAAAGTTATTCAAGAATATCTCTTTCTCCTATGTGCTTTCATCCCTAACCCTAACCCTAACCCTTCCGAAAGTCGGAGAAGCTCAAGGATGGTACCGATCGATGCGCGCTACCCCATTTAGTGGGGGTAGAGCCTACTTGCAAGTCTCTCCGACCTTCACAAAAAAAGTTATTCAAGAATATCTCCTCAGATTTGGGGGAATTTCGTCGGTCGACCTCTTCCAAAGGTCGTACAAGCTCGGGGATGGTACCAATCGATCCGCAGGACCCAAATTAGTCCAGATGCAACCACTTTCCAAGTCTCTCCGACCTTCACAAAAAAAGTTATTCAAGAATATCTCTTTCTCCTATGTGCTTTCATCCCTAACCCTAACCCTAACCCTTCCGAAAGTCGGAGAAGCTCAAGGATGGTACCGATCGATGCGCGCAACCCCATTTAGTGGGGGTAGAGCCTACTTGCAAGTCTCTCCGACCTTCACAAAAAAAGTTATTCAAGAATATCTCCTCAGATTTGGGGGAATTTCGTCGGTCGACCTCTTCCGAAGGTCGTACAAGCTCGGGGATGGTACCAATCGATCCGCAGGACCCAAATTAGTCCAGATGCAACCACTTTCCAAGTCTCTCCGACCTTCACAAAAAAAGTTATTCAAGAATATCTCTTTCTCCTATGTGCTTTCATCCCTAACCCTAACCCTAACCCTTCCGAAAGTCGGAGAAGCTCAAGGATGGTACCGATCGATGCGCGCTACCCCATTTAGTGGGGGTAGAGCCTACTTGCAAGTCTCTCCGACCTTCACAAAAAAAGTTATTCAAGAATATCTCTTTCTCCTATGTGCTTTCATCCCTAACCCTAACCCTAACCCTTCCGAAAGTCGGAGAAGCTCAAGGATGGTACCGATCGATGCGCGCTACCCCATTTAGTGGGGGTAGAGCCTACTTGCAAGTCTCTCCGACCTTCACAAAAAAAGTTATTCAAGAATATCTCCTCAGATTTGGGGGAATTTCGTCGGTCGACCTCTTCCGAAGGTCGTACAAGCTCGGGGATGGTACCAATCGATCCGCAGGACCCAAATTAGTCCAGATGCAACCACTTTCCAAGTCTCTCCGACCTTCACAAAAAAAGTTATTCAAGAATATCTCTTTCTCCTATGTGCTTTCATCCCTAACCCTAACCCTAACCCTTCCGAAAGTCGGAGAAGCTCAAGGATGGTACCGATCGATGCGCGCTACCCCATTTAGTGGGGGTAGAGCATACTTGCAAGTCTCTCCGACCTTCACAAAAAAAGTTATTCAAGAATATCTCTTTCTCCTATGTGCTTTCATCCCTAACCCTAACCCTAACCCTTCCGAAAGTCGGAGAAGCTCAAGGATGGTACCGATCGATGCGCGCAACCCCATTTAGTGGGGGTAGAGCCTACTTGCAAGTCTCTCCGACCTTCACAAAAAAAGTTATTCAAGAATATCTCCTCAGATTTGGGGGAATTTCGTCGGTCGACCTCTTCCGAAGGTCGTACAAGCTCGGGGATGGTACCAATCGATCCGCAGGACCCAAATTAGTCCAGATGCAACCACTTTCCAAGTCTCTCCGACCTTCACAAAAAAAGTTATTCAAGAATATCTCTTTCTCCTATGTGCTTTCAGCCCTAACCCTAACCCTAACCCTTCCGAAAGTCGGAGAAGCTCAAGGATGGTACCGATCGATGCGTGCTACCCCATTTAGTGGGGGTAGAGCCTACTTGCAAGTCTCTCCGACCTTCACAAAAAAAGTTATTCAAGAATATCTCTTTCTCCTATGTGCTTTCATCCCTAACCCTAACCCTAACCCTTCCGAAAGTCGGAGAAGCTCAAGGATGGTACCGATCGATGCGCGCTACCCCATTTAGTGGGGGTAGAGCCTACTTGCAAGTCTCTCCGACCTTTACAAAAAAAGTTATTCAAGAATATCTCCTCAGATTTGGGGGAATTTCGTCGGTCGACCTCTTCCGAAGGTCGTACAAGCTCGGGGATGGTACCAATCGATCCGCAGGACCCAAATTAGTCCAGATGCAACCACTTTCCAAGTCTCTCCGACCTTCACAAAAAAAGTTATTCAAGAATATCTCTTTCTCCTATGTGCTTTCATCCCTAACCCTAACCCTAACCCTTCCGAAAGTCGGAGAAGCTCAAGGATGGTACCGATCGATGCGCGCTACCCCATTTAGCGGGGGTAGAGCCTACTTGCAAGTCTCTCCGACCTTCACAAAAAAAGTTATTCAAGAATATCTCTTTCTCCTATGTGCTTTCATCCCTAACCCTAACCCTAACCCTTCCGAAAGTCGGAGAAGCTCAAGGATGGTACCGATCGATGCGCGCTACCCCATTTAGTGGGGGTAGAGCCTACTTGCAAGTCTCTCCGACCTTCACAAAAAAAGTTATTCAAGAATATCTCTTTCTCCTATGTGCTTTCATCCCTAACCCTAACCCTAACCCTTCCGAAAGTCGGAGAAGCTCAAGGATGGTACCGATCGATGCGCGCTACCCCATTTAGTGGGGGTAGAGCCTACTTGCAAGTCTCTCCGACCTTCACAAAAAAAGTTATTCAAGAATATCTCCTCAGATTTGGGGTAATTTCGTCGGTCGACCTCTTCCAAAGGTCGTACAAGCTCGGGGATGGTACCAATCGATCCGCAGGACCCAAATTAGTCCAGATGCAACCACTTTCCAAGTCTCTCCGACCTTCACAAAAAAAGTTATTCAAGAATATCTCTTTCTCCTATGTGCTTTCATCCCTAACCCTAACCCTAACCCTTCCGAAAGTCGGAGAAGCTCAAGGATGGTACCGATCGATGCGCGCAACCCCATTTAGTGGGGGTAGAGCCTACTTGCAAGTCTCTCCGACCTTCACAAAAAAAGTTATTCAAGAATATCTCCTCAGATTTGGGGGAATTTCGTCGGTCGACCTCTTCCGAAGGTCGTACAAGCTCGGGGATGGTACCAATCGATCCGCAGGACCCAAATTAGTCCAGATGCAACCACTTTCCAAGTCTCTCCGACCTTCACAAAAAAAGTTATTCAAGAATATCTCTTTCTCCTATGTGCTTTCATCCCTAACCCTAACCCTAACCCTTCCGAAAGTCGGAGAAGCTCAAGGATGGTACCGATCGATGCGCGCAACCCCATTTAGTGGGGGTAGAGCCTACTTGCAAGTCTCTCCGACCTTCACAAAAAAAGTTATTCAAGAATATCTCCTCAGATTTGGGGGAATTTCGTCGGTCGACCTCTTCCGAAGGTCGTACAAGCTCGGGGATGGTACCAATCGATCTGCAGGACCCAAATTAGTCCAGATGCAACCACTTTCCAAGTCTCTCCGACCTTCACAAAAAAAGTTATTCAAGAATATCTCTTTCTCCTATGTGCTTTCATCCCTAACCCTAACCCTTCCGAAAGTCGGAGAAGCTCAAGGATGGTACCGATCGATGCGCGCTACCCCATTTAGTGGGGGTAGAGCCTACTTGCAAGTCTCTCCGACCTTCACAAAAAAAGTTATTCAAGAATATCTCTTTCTCCTATGTGCTTTCATCCCTAACCCTAACCCTAACCCTTCCGAAAGTCGGAGAAGCTCAAGGATGGTACCGATCGATGCGCGCTACCCCATTTAGTGGGGGTAGAGCCTACTTGCAAGTCTCTCCGACCTTCACAAAAAAAGTTATTCAAGAATATCTCTTTCTCCTATGTGCTTTCATCCCTAACCCTAACCCTAACCCTTCCGAAAGTCGGAGAAGCTCAAGGATGGTACCGATCGATGCGCGCTACCCCATTTAGTGGGGGTAGAGCCTACTTGCAAGTCTCTCCGACCTTCACAAAAAAAGTTATTCAAGAATATCTCTTTCTCCTATGTGCTTTCATCCCTAACCCTAACCCTAACCCTTCCGAAAGTCGGAGAAGCTCAAGGATGGTACCGATCGATGCGCGCTACCCCATTTAGTGGGGGTAGAGCCTACTTGCAAGTCTCTCCGACCTTCACAAAAAAAGTTATTCAAGAATATCTCTTTCTCCTATGTGCTTTCATCCCTAACCCTAACCCTTCCGAAAGTCGGAGAAGCTCAAGGATGGTACCGATCGATGCGCGCAACCCCATTTAGTGGGGGTAGAGCCTACTTGCAAGTCTCTCCGACCTTCACAAAAAAAGTTATTCAAGAATATCTCCTCAGATTTGGGGGAATTTCGTCGGTCGACCTCTTCCGAAGGTCGTACAAGCTCGGGGATGGTACCAATCGATCCGCAGGACCCAAATTAGTCCAGATGCAACCACTTTCCAAGTCTCTCCGACCTTCACAAAAAAAGTTATTCAAGAATATCTCTTTCTCCTATGTGCTTTCATCCCTAACCCTAACCCTAACCCTTCCGAAAGTCGGAGAAGCTCAAGGATGGTACCGATCGATGCGCGCTACCCCATTTAGTGGGGGTAGAGCCTACTTGCAAGTCTCTCCGACCTTCACAAAAAAAGTTATTCAAGAATATCTCTTTCTCCTATGTGCTTTCATCCCTAACCCTAACCCTAACCCTTCCGAAAGTCGGAGAAGCTCAAGGATGGTACCGATCGATGCGCGCTACCCCATTTAGTGGGGGTAGAGCCTACTTGCAAGTCTCTCCGACCTTCACAAAAAAAGTTATTCAAGAATATCTCTTTCTCCTATGTGCTTTCATCCCTAACCCTAACCCTAACCCTTCCGAAAGTCGGAGAAGCTCAAGGATGGTACCGATCGATGCGCGCTACCCCATTTAGTGGGGGTAGAGCCTACTTGCAAGTCTCTCCGACCTTCACAAAAAAAGTTATTCAAGAATATCTCTTTCTCCTATGTGCTTTCATCCCTAACCCTAACCCTTCCGAAAGTCGGAGAAGCTCAAGGATGGTACCGATCGATGCGCGCAACCCCATTTAGTGGGGGTAGAGCCTACTTGCAAGTCTCTCCGACCTTCACAAAAAAAGTTATTCAAGAATATCTCCTCAGATTTGGGGGAATTTCGTCGGTCGACCTCTTCCGAAGGTCGTACAAGCTCGGGGATGGTACCAATCGATCCGCAGGACCCAAATTAGTCCAGATGCAACCACTTTCCAAGTCTCTCCGACCTTCACAAAAAAAGTTATTCAAGAATATCTCTTTCTCCTATGTGCTTTCATCCCTAACCCTAACCCTAACCCTTCCGAAAGTCGGAGAAGCTCAAGGATGGTACCGATCGATGCGCGCTACCCCATTTAGTGGGGGTAGAGCCTACTTGCAAGTCTCTCCGACCTTCACAAAAAAAGTTATTCAAGAATATCTCTTTCTCCTATGTGCTTTCATCCCTAACCCTAACCCTAACCCTTCCGAAAGTCGGAGAAGCTCAAGGATGGTACCGATCGATGCGCGCTACCCCATTTAGTGGGGGTAGAGCCTACTTGCAAGTCTCTCCGACCTTCACAAAAAAAGTTATTCAAGAATATCTCCTCAGATTTGGGGGAATTTCGTCGGTCGACCTCTTCCGAAGGTCGTACAAGCTCGGGGATGGTACCAATCGATCCGCAGGACCCAAATTAGTCCAGATGCAACCACTTTCCAAGTCTCTCCGACCTTCACAAAAAAAGTTATTCAAGAATATCTCTTTCTCCTATGTGCTTTCATCCCTAACCCTAACCCTAACCCTTCCGAAAGTCGGAGAAGCTCAAGGATGGTACCGATCGATGCGCGCTACCCCATTTAGTGGGGGTAGAGCATACTTGCAAGTCTCTCCGACCTTCACAAAAAAAGTTATTCAAGAATATCTCTTTCTCCTATGTGCTTTCATCCCTAACCCTAACCCTAACCCTTCCGAAAGTCGGAGAAGCTCAAGGATGGTACTGATCGATGCGCGCAACCCCATTTAGTGGGGGTAGAGCCTACTTGCAAGTCTCTCCGACCTTCACAAAAAAAGTTATTCAAGAATATCTCCTCAGATTTGGGGGAATTTCGTCGGTCGACCTCTTCCGAAGGTCGTACAAGCTCGGGGATGGTACCAATCGATCCGCAGGACCCAAATTAGTCCAGATGCAACCACTTTCCAAGTCTCTCCGACCTTCACAAAAAAAGTTATTCAAGAATATCTCTTTCTCCTATGTGCTTTCAGCCCTAACCCTAACCCTAACCCTTCCGAAAGTCGGAGAAGCTCAAGGATGGTACCGATCGATGCGTGCTACCCCATTTAGTGGGGGTAGAGCCTACTTGCAAGTCTTTCCGACATTCACAAAAAAAGTTATTCAAGAATATCTCTTTCTCCTATGTGCTTTCATCCCTAACCCTAACCCTAACCCTTCCGAAAGTCGGAGAAGCTCAAGGATGGTACCGATCGATGCGCGCTACCCCATTTAGTGGGGGTAGAGCCTACTTGCAAGTCTCTCCGACCTTTACAAAAAAAGTTATTCAAGAATATCTCCTCAGATTTGGGGGAATTTCGTCGGTCGACCTCTTCCGAAGGTCGTACAAGCTCGGGGATGGTACCAATCGATCCGCAGGACCCAAATTAGTCCAGATGCAACCACTTTCCAAGTCTCTCCGACCTTCACAAAAAAAGTTATTCAAGAATATCTCTTTCTCCTATGTGCTTTCATCCCTAACCCTAACCCTAACCCTTCCGAAAGTCGGAGAAGCTCAAGGATGGTACCGATCGATGCGCGCTACCCCATTTAGCGGGGGTAGAGCCTACTTGCAAGTCTCTCCGACCTTCACAAAAAAAGTTATTCAAGAATATCTCTTTCTCCTATGTGCTTTCATCCCTAACCCTAACCCTAACCCTTCCGAAAGTCGGAGAAGCTCAAGGATGGTACCGATCGATGCGCGCTACCCCATTTAGTGGGGGTAGAGCCTACTTGCAAGTCTCTCCGACCTTCACAAAAAAAGTTATTCAAGAATATCTCTTTCTCCTATGTGCTTTCATCCCTAACCCTAACCCTAACCCTTCCGAAAGTCGGAGAAGCTCAAGGATGGTACCGATCGATGCGCGCTACCCCATTTAGTGGGGGTAGAGCCTACTTGCAAGTCTCTCCGACCTTCACAAAAAAAGTTATTCAAGAATATCTCCTCAGATTTGGGGGAATTTCGTCGGTCGACCTCTTCCAAAGGTCGTACAAGCTCGGGGATGGTACCAATCGATCCGCAGGACCCAAATTAGTCCAGATGCAACCACTTTCCAAGTCTCTCCGACCTTCACAAAAAAAGTTATTCAAGAATATCTCTTTCTCCTATGTGCTTTCATCCCTAACCCTAACCCTAACCCTTCCGAAAGTCGGAGAAGCTCAAGGATGGTACCGATCGATGCGCGCAACCCCATTTAGTGGGGGTAGAGCCTACTTGCAAGTCTCTCCGACCTTCACAAAAAAAGTTATTCAAGAATATCTCCTCAGATTTGGGGGAATTTCGTCGGTCGACCTCTTCCGAAGGTCGTACAAGCTCGGGGATGGTACCAATCGATCCGCAGGACCCAAATTAGTCCAGATGCAACCACTTTCCAAGTCTCTCCGACCTTCACAAAAAAAGTTATTCAAGAATATCTCTTTCTCCTATGTGCTTTCATCCCTAACCCTAACCCTAACCCTTCCGAAAGTCGGAGAAGCTCAAGGATGGTACCGATCGATGCGCGCTACCCCATTTAGCGGGGGTAGAGCCTACTTGCAAGTCTCTCCGACCTTCACAAAAAAAGTTATTCAAGAATATCTCTTTCTCCTATGTGCTTTCATCCCTAACCCTAACCCTAACCCTTCCGAAAGTCGGAGAAGCTCAAGGATGGTACCGATCGATGCGCGCTACCCCATTTAGTGGGGGTAGAGCCTACTTGCAAGTCTCTCCGACCTTCACAAAAAAAGTTATTCAAGAATATCTCTTTCTCCTATGTGCTTTCATCCCTAACCCTAACCCTAACCCTTCCGAAAGTCGGAGAAGCTCAAGGATGGTACCGATCGATGCGCGCTACCCCATTTAGTGGGGGTAGAGCCTACTTGCAAGTCTCTCCGACCTTCACAAAAAAAGTTATTCAAGAATATCTCCTCAGATTTGGGGGAATTTCGTCGGTCGACCTCTTCCAAAGGTCGTACAAGCTCGGGGATGGTACCAATCGATCCGCAGGACCCAAATTAGTCCAGATGCAACCACTTTCCAAGTCTCTCCGACCTTCACAAAAAAAGTTATTCAAGAATATCTCTTTCTCCTATGTGCTTTCATCCCTAACCCTAACCCTAACCCTTCCGAAAGTCGGAGAAGCTCAAGGATGGTACCGATCGATGCGCGCAACCCCATTTAGTGGGGGTAGAGCCTACTTGCAAGTCTCTCCGACCTTCACAAAAAAAGTTATTCAAGAATATCTCCTCAGATTTGGGGGAATTTCGTCGGTCGACCTCTTCCGAAGGTCGTACAAGCTCGGGGATGGTACCAATCGATCCGCAGGACCCAAATTAGTCCAGATGCAACCACTTTCCAAGTCTCTCCGACCTTCACAAAAAAAGTTATTCAAGAATATCTCTTTCTCCTATGTGCTTTCATCCCTAACCCTAACCCTAACCCTTCCGAAAGTCGGAGAAGCTCAAGGATGGTACCGATCGATGCGCGCAACCCCATTTAGTGGGGGTAGAGCCTACTTGCAAGTCTCTCCGACCTTCACAAAAAAAGTTATTCAAGAATATCTCCTCAGATTTGGGGGAATTTCGTCGGTCGACCTCTTCCGAAGGTCGTACAAGCTCGGGGATGGTACCAATCGATCTGCAGGACCCAAATTAGTCCAGATGCAACCACTTTCCAAGTCTCTCCGACCTTCACAAAAAAAGTTATTCAAGAATATCTCTTTCTCCTATGTGCTTTCATCCCTAACCCTAACCCTAACCCTTCCGAAAGTCGGAGAAGCTCAAGGATGGTACCGATCGATGCGCGCTACCCCATTTAGTGGGGGTAGAGCCTACTTGCAAGTCTCTCCGACCTTCACAAAAAAAGTTATTCAAGAATATCTCTTTCTCCTATGTGCTTTCATCCCTAACCCTAACCCTAACCCTTCCGAAAGTTGGACAAGCTCAACGATGGTACCGATCGATGCGCGCTACTCCATTTAGTGGGGGTAGAGCCTACTTGCAAGTCTCTCCGACCTTCACAAAAAAAGTTATTCAAGAATATCTCCTCAGATTTGGGGGAATTTCGTCGGTCGACCTCTTCCGAAGGTCGTACAAGCTCGGGGATGGTACCAATCGATCCGCAGGACCCAAATTAGTCCAGATGCAACCACTTTCCAAGTCTCTCCGACCTTCACAAAAAAAGTTATTCAAGAATATCTCTTTCTCCTATGTGCTTTCATCCCTAACCCTAACCCTAACCCTTCCGAAAGTCGGAGAAGCTCAAGGATGGTACCGATCGATGCGCGCTACCCCATTTAGTGGGGGTAGAGCCTACTTGCAAGTCTCTCCGACCTTCACAAAAAAAGTTATTCAAGAATATCTCTTTCTCCTATGTGCTTTCATCCCTAACCCTAACCCTAACCCTTCCGAAAGTCGGAGAAGCTCAAGGATGGTACCGATCGATGCGCGCTACCCCATTTAGTGGGGGTAGAGCCTACTTGCAAGTCTCTCCGACCTTCACAAAAAAAGTTATTCAAGAATATCTCTTTCTCCTATGTGCTTTCATCCCTAACCCTAACCCTAACCCTTCCGAAAGTCGGAGAAGCTCAAGGATGGTACCGATCGATGCGCGCTACCCCATTTAGTGGGGGTAGAGCCTACTTGCAAGTCTCTCCGACCTTCACAAAAAAAGTTATTCAAGAATATCTCTTTCTCCTATGTGCTTTCATCCCTAACCCTAACCCTAACCCTTCCGAAAGTCGGAGAAGCTCAAGGATGGTACCGATCGATGCGCGCTACCCCATTTAGTGGGGGTAGAGCCTACTTGCAAGTCTCTCCGACCTTCACAAAAAAAGTTATTCAAGAATATCTCTTTCTCCTATGTGCTTTCATCCCTAACCCTAACCCTAACCCTTCCGAAAGTCGGAGAAGCTCAAGGATGGTACCGATCGATGTGCGCTACCCCATTTAGTGGGGGTAGAGCCTACTTGCAAGTCTCTCCGACCTTCACAAAAAAAGTTATTCAAGAATATCTCTTTCTCCTATGTGCTTTCATCCCTAACCCTAACCCTAACCCTTCCGAAAGTCGGAGAAGCTCAAGGATGGTACCGATCGATGCGCGCTACCCCATTTAGTGGGGGTAGAGCCTACTTGCAAGTCTCTCCGACCTTCACAAAAAAAGTTATTCAAGAATATCTCTTTCTCCTATGTGCTTTCATCCCTAACCCTAACCCTAACCCTTCCGAAAGTCGGAGAAGCTCAAGGATGGTACCGATCGATGCGCGCTACCCCATTTAGTGGGGGTAGAGCCTACTTGCAAGTCTCTCCGACCTTCACAAAAAAAGTTATTCAAGAATATCTCTTTCTCCTATGTGCTTTCATCCCTAACCCTAACCCTAACCCTTCCGAAAGTCGGAGAAGCTCAAGGATGGTACCGATCGATGCGCGCTACCCCATTTAGTGGGGGTAGAGCCTACTTGCAAGTCTCTCCGACCTTCACAAAAAAAGTTATTCAAGAATATCTCTTTCTCCTATGTGCTTTCATCCCTAACCCTAACCCTTCCGAAAGTCGGAGAAGCTCAAGGATGGTACCGATCGATGCGCGCAACCCCATTTAGTGGGGGTAGAGCCTACTTGCAAGTCTCTCCGACCTTCACAAAAAAAGTTATTCAAGAATATCTCCTCAGATTTGGGGGAATTTCGTCGGTCGACCTCTTCCGAAGGTCGTACAAGCTCGGGGATGGTACCAATCGATCCGCAGGACCCAAATTAGTCCAGATGCAACCACTTTCCAAGTCTCTCCGACCTTCACAAAAAAAGTTATTCAAGAATATCTCTTTCTCCTATGTGCTTTCATCCCTAACCCTAACCCTAACCCTTCCGAAAGTCGGAGAAGCTCAAGGATGGTACCGATCGATGCGCGCTACCCCATTTAGTGGGGGTAGAGCCTACTTGCAAGTCTCTCCGACCTTCACAAAAAAAGTTATTCAAGAATATCTCTTTCTCCTATGTGCTTTCATCCCTAACCCTAACCCTAACCCTTCCGAAAGTCGGAGAAGCTCAAGGATGGTACCGATCGATGCGCGCTACCCCATTTAGTGGGGGTAGAGCCTACTTGCAAGTCTCTCCGACCTTCACAAAAAAAGTTATTCAAGAATATCTCCTCAGATTTGGGGGAATTTCGTCGGTCGACCTCTTCCGAAGGTCGTACAAGCTCGGGGATGGTACCAATCGATCCGCAGGACCCAAATTAGTCCAGATGCAACCACTTTCCAAGTCTCTCCGACCTTCACAAAAAAAGTTATTCAAGAATATCTCTTTCTCCTATGTGCTTTCATCCCTAACCCTAACCCTAACCCTTCCGAAAGTCGGAGAAGCTCAAGGATGGTACCGATCGATGCGCGCTACCCCATTTAGTGGGGGTAGAGCATACTTGCAAGTCTCTCCGACCTTCACAAAAAAAGTTATTCAAGAATATCTCTTTCTCCTATGTGCTTTCATCCCTAACCCTAACCCTAACCCTTCCGAAAGTCGGAGAAGCTCAAGGATGGTACTGATCGATGCGCGCAACCCCATTTAGTGGGGGTAGAGCCTACTTGCAAGTCTCTCCGACCTTCACAAAAAAAGTTATTCAAGAATATCTCCTCAGATTTGGGGGAATTTCGTCGGTCGACCTCTTCCGAAGGTCGTACAAGCTCGGGGATGGTACCAATCGATCCGCAGGACCCAAATTAGTCCAGATGCAACCACTTTCCAAGTCTCTCCGACCTTCACAAAAAAAGTTATTCAAGAATATCTCTTTCTCCTATGTGCTTTCATCCCTAACCCTAACCCTAACCCTTCCGAAAGTCGGAGAAGCTCAAGGATGGTACCGATCGATGCGTGCTACCCCATTTAGTGGGGGTAGAGCCTACTTGCAAGTCTCTCCGACATTCACAAAAAAAGTTATTCAAGAATATCTCTTTCTCCTATGTGCTTTCATCCCTAACCCTAACCCTAACCCTTCCGAAAGTCGGAGAAGCTCAAGGATGGTACCGATCGATGCGCGCTACCCCATTTAGTGGGGGTAGAGCCTACTTGCAAGTCTCTCCGACCTTTACAAAAAAAGTTATTCAAGAATATCTCCTCAGATTTGGGGGAATTTCGTCGGTCGACCTCTTCCGAAGGTCGTACAAGCTCGGGGATGGTACCAATCGATCCGCAGGACCCAAATTAGTCCAGATGCAACCACTTTCCAAGTCTCTCCGACCTTCACAAAAAAAGTTATTCAAGAATATCTCTTTCTCCTATGTGCTTTCATCCCTAACCCTAACCCTAACCCTTCCGAAAGTCGGAGAAGCTCAAGGATGGTACCGATCGATGCGCGCTACCCCATTTAGCGGGGGTAGAGCCTACTTGCAAGTCTCTCCGACCTTCACAAAAAAAGTTATTCAAGAATATCTCTTTCTCCTATGTGCTTTCATCCCTAACCCTAACCCTAACCCTTCCGAAAGTCGGAGAAGCTCAAGGATGGTACCGATCGATGCGCGCTACCCCATTTAGTGGGGGTAGAGCCTACTTGCAAGTCTCTCCGACCTTCACAAAAAAAGTTATTCAAGAATATCTCTTTCTCCTATGTGCTTTCATCCCTAACCCTAACCCTAACCCTTCCGAAAGTCGGAGAAGCTCAAGGATGGTACCGATCGATGCGCGCTACACCATTTAGTGGGGGTAGAGCCTACTTGCAAGTCTCTCCGACCTTCACAAAAAAAGTTATTCAAGAATATCTCCTCAGATTTGGGGGAATTTCGTCGGTCGACCTCTTCCAAAGGTCGTACAAGCTCGGGGATGGTACCAATCGATCCGCAGGACCCAAATTAGTCCAGATGCAACCACTTTCCAAGTCTCTCCGACCTTCACAAAAAAAGTTATTCAAGAATATCTCTTTCTCCTATGTGCTTTCATCCCTAACCCTAACCCTAACCCTTCCGAAAGTCGGAGAAGCTCAAGGATGGTACCGATCGATGCGCGCAACCCCATTTAGTGGGGGTAGAGCCTACTTGCAAGTCTCTCCGACCTTCACAAAAAAAGTTATTCAAGAATATCTCCTCAGATTTGGGGGAATTTCGTCGGTCGACCTCTTCCGAAGGTCGTACAAGCTCGGGGATGGTACCAATCGATCCGCAGGACCCAAATTAGTCCAGATGCAACCACTTTCCAAGTCTCTCCGACCTTCACAAAAAAAGTTATTCAAGAATATCTCTTTCTCCTATGTGCTTTCATCCCTAACCCTAACCCTAACCCTTCCGAAAGTCGGAGAAGCTCAAGGATGGTACCGATCGATGCGCGCAACCCCATTTAGTGGGGGTAGAGCCTACTTGCAAGTCTCTCCGACCTTCACAAAAAAAGTTATTCAAGAATATCTCCTCAGATTTGGGGGAATTTCGTCGGTCGACCTCTTCCGAAGGTCGTACAAGCTCGGGGATGGTACCAATCGATCTGCAGGACCCAAATTAGTCCAGATGCAACCACTTTCCAAGTCTCTCCGACCTTCACAAAAAAAGTTATTCAAGAATATCTCTTTCTCCTATGTGCTTTCATCCCTAACCCTAACCCTAACCCTTCCGAAAGTCGGAGAAGCTCAAGGATGGTACCGATCGATGCGCGCTACCCCATTTAGTGGGGGTAGAGCCTACTTGCAAGTCTCTCCGACCTTCACAAAAAAAGTTATTCAAGAATATCTCTTTCTCCTATGTGCTTTCATCCCTAACCCTAACCCTAACCCTTCCGAAAGTTGGACAAGCTCAACGATGGTACCGATCGATGCGCGCTACTCCATTTAGTGGGGGTAGAGCCTACTTGCAAGTCTCTCCGACCTTCACAAAAAAAGTTATTCAAGAATATCTCCTCAGATTTGGGGGAATTTCGTCGGTCGACCTCTTCCGAAGGTCGTACAAGCTCGGGGATGGTACCAATCGATCCGCAGGACCCAAATTAGTCCAGATGCAACCACTTTCCAAGTCTCTCCGACCTTCACAAAAAAAGTTATTCAAGAATATCTCTTTCTCCTATGTGCTTTCATCCCTAACCCTAACCCTAACCCTAACCCTTCCGAAAGTCGGAGAAGCTCAAGGATGGTACTGATCGATGCGCGCAACCCCATTTAGTGGGGGTAGAGCCTACTTGCAAGTCTCTCCGACCTTCACAAAAAAAGTTATTCAAGAATATCTCCTCAGATTTGGGGGAATTTCGTCGGTCGACCTCTTCCGAAGGTCGTACAAGCTCGGGGATGGTACCAATCGATCTGCAGGACCCAAATTAGTCCAGATGCAACCACTTTCCAAGTCTCTCCGACCTTCACAAAAAAAGTTATTCAAGAATATCTCTTTCTCCTATGTGCTTTCATCCCTAACCCTAACCCTAACCCTTCCGAAAGTCGGAGAAGCTCAAGGATGGTACCGATCGATCTGCAGGACCCAAATTAGTCCAGATGCAACCACTTTCCAAGTCTCTCCGACCTTCACAAAAAAAGTTATTCAAGAATATCTCTTTCTCCTATGTGCTTTCATCCCTAACCCTAACCCTAACCCTTCCGAAAGTCGGAGAAGCTCAAGGATGGTACTGATCGATGCGCGCAACCCCATTTAGTGGGGGTAGAGCCTACTTGCAAGTCTCTCCGACCTTCACAAAAAAAGTTATTCAAGAATATCTCCTCAGATTTGGGGGAATTTCGTCGGTCGACCTCTTCCGAAGGTCGTACAAGCTCGGGGATGGTACCAATCGATCCGCAGGACCCAAATTAGTCCAGATGCAACCACTTTCCAAGTCTCTCCGACCTTCACAAAAAAAGTTATTCAAGAATATCTCTTTCTCCTATGTGCTTTCATCCCTAACCCTAACCCTAACCCTTCCGAAAGTCGGAGAAGCTCAAGGATGGTACCGATCGATGCGCGCTACCCCATTTAGTGGGGGTAGAGCCTACTTGCAAGTCTCTCCGACCTTCACAAAAAAAGTTATTCAAGAATATCTCTTTCTCCTATGTGCTTTCATCCCTAACCCTAACCCTAACCCTTCCGAAAGTCGGAGAAGCTCAAGGATGGTACCGATCGATGCGCGCTACCCCATTTAGTGGGGGTAGAGCCTACTTGCAAGTCTCTCCGACCTTCACAAAAAAAGTTATTCAAGAATATCTCCTCAGATTTGGGGGAATTTCGTCGGTCGACCTCTTCCGAAGGTCGTACAAGCTCGGGGATGGTACCAATCGATCCGCAGGACCCAAATTAGTCCAGATGCAACCACTTTCCAAGTCTCTCCGACCTTCACAAAAAAAGTTATTCAAGAATATCTCTTTCTCCTATGTGCTTTCATCCCTAACCCTAACCCTAACCCTTCCGAAAGTCGGAGAAGCTCAAGGATGGTACCGATCGATGCGCGCTACCCCATTTAGTGGGGGTAAAGCCTACTTGCAAGTCTCTCCGACCTTCACAAAAAAAGTTATTCAAGAATATCTCTTTCTCCTATGTGCTTTCATCCCTAACCCTAACCCTAACCCTTCCGAAAGTCGGAGAAGCTCAAGGATGGTACTGATCGATGCGCGCAACCCCATTTAGTGGGGGTAGAGCCTACTTGCAAGTCTCTCCGACCTTCACAAAAAAAGTTATTCAAGAATATCTCCTCAGATTTGGGGGAATTTCGTCGGTCGACCTCTTCCGAAGGTCGTACAAGCTCGGGGATGGTACCAATCGATCCGCAGGACCCAAATTAGTCCAGATGCAACCACTTTCCAAGTCTCTCCGACCTTCACAAAAAAGGTTATTCAAGAATATCTCTTTCTCCTATGTGCTTTCATCCCTAACCCTAACCCTTCCGAAAGTCGGAGAAGCTCAAGGATGGTACCGATCGATGCGCGCTACCCCATTTAGTGGGGGTAGAGCCTACTTGCAAGTCTCTCCGACCTTCACAAAAAAAGTTATTCAAGAATATCTCCTCAGATTTGGGGGAATTTCGTCGGTCGACCTCTTCCGAAGGTCGTACAAGCTCGGGGATGGTACCAATCGATCCGCAGGACCCAAATTAGTCCAGATGCAACCACTTTCCAAGTCTCTCCGACCTTCACAAAAAAAGTTATTCAAGAATATCTCTTTCTCCTATGTGCTTTCATCCCTAACCCTAACCCTAACCCTTCCGAAAGTCGGAGAAGCTCAAGGATGGTACCGATCGATGCGCGCTACCCCATTTAGTGGGGGTAGAGCCTACTTGCAAGTCTCTCCGACCTTCAAAAAAAAAGTTATTCAAGAATATCTCTTTCTCCTATGTGCTTTCATCCCTAACCCTAACCCTAACCCTTCCGAAAGTCGGAGAAGCTCAAGGATGGTACCGATCGATGCGCGCTACCCCATTTAGTGGGGGTAGAGCCTACTTGCAAGTCTCTCCGACCTTCAAAAAAAAAGTTATTCAAGAATATCTCTTTCTCCTATGTGCTTTCATCCCTAACCCTAACCCTAACCCTTCCGAAAGTCGGAGAAGCTCAAGGATGGTACTGATCGATGCGCGCAACCCCATTTAGTGGGAGTAGAGCCTACTTGCAAGTCTCTCCGACCTTCACAAAAAAAGTTATTCAAGAATATCTCCTCAGATTTGGGGGAATTTCGTCGGTCGACCTCTTCCGAAGGTCGTACAAGCTCGGGGATGGTACCAATCGATCCGCAGGACCCAAATTAGTCCAGATGCAACCACTTTCCAAGTCTCTCCGACCTTCACAAAAAAAGTTATTCAAGAATATCTCTTTCTCCTATGTGCTTTCATCCCTAACCCTAACCCTAACCCTTCCGAAAGTCGGAGAAGCTCAAGGATGGTACCGATCGATGCGCGCTACCCCATTTAGTGGGGGTAGAGCCTACTTGCAAGTCTCTCCGACCTTCACAAAAAAAGTTATTCAAGAATATCTCCTCAGATTTGGGGGAATTTCGTCGGTCGACCTCTTCCGAAGGTCGTACAAGCTCGGGGATGGTACCAATCGATCCGCAGGACCCAAATTAGTCCAGATGCAACCACTTTCCAAGTCTCTCCGACCTTCACAAAAAAAGTTATTCAAGAATATCTCTTTCTCCTATGTGCTTTCATCCCTAACCCTAACCCTAACCCTTCCGAAAGTCGGAGAAGCTCAAGGATGGTACCGATCGATGCGCGCTACCCCATTTAGTGGGGGTAGAGCCTACTTGCAAGTCTCTCCGACCTTCACAAAAAAAGTTATTCAAGAATATCTCTTTCTCCTATGTGCTTTCATCCCTAACCCTAACCCTAACCCTTCCGAAAGTCGGAGAAGCTCAAGGATGGTACCGATCGATGCGCGCTACCCCATTTAGTGGGGGTAGAGCCTACTTGCAAGTCTCTCCGACCTTCACAAAAAAAGTTATTCAAGAATATCTCTTTCTCCTATGTGCTTTCATCCCTAACCCTAACCCTAACCCTTCCGAAAGTCGGAGAAGCTCAAAGATGGTACCGATCGATGCGCGCTACCCCATTTAGTGGGGGTAGAGCCTACTTGCAAGTCTCTCCGACCTTCAAAAAAAAAGTTATTCAAGAATATCTCTTTCTCCTATGTGCTTTCATCCCTAACCCTAACCCTAACCCTTCCGAAAGTCGGAGAAGCTCAAGGATGGTACTGATCGATGCGCGCAACCCCATTTAGTGGGGGTAGAGCCTACTTGCAAGTCTCTCCGACCTTCACAAAAAAAGTTATTCAAGAATATCTCCTCAGATTTGGGGGAATTTCGTCGGTCGACCTCTTCCGAAGGTCGTACAAGCTCGGGGATGGTACCAATCGATCCGCAGGACCCAAATTAGTCCAGACGCAACCACTTTCCAAGTCTCTCCGACCTTCACAAAAAAAGTTATTCAAGAATATCTCTTTCTCCTATGTGCTTTCATCCCTAACCCTAACCCTAACCCTTCCGAAAGTCGGAGAAGCTCAAGGATAGTACCGATCGATGCGCGCTACCCCATTTAGTGGGGGTAGAGCCTACTTGCAAGTCTCTCCGACCTTCACAAAAAAAGTTATTCAAGAATATCTCCTCAGATTTGGGGGAATTTCGTCGGTCGACCTCTTCCGAAGGTCGTACAAGCTCGGGGATGGTACCAATCGATCCGCAGGACCCAAATTAGTCCAGATGCAACCACTTTCCAAGTCTCTCCGACCTTCACAAAAAAAGTTATTCAAGAATATCTCTTTCTCCTATGTGCTTTCATCCCTAACCCTAACCCTAACCCTTCCGAAAGTCGGAGAAGCTCAAGGATGGTACCGATCGATGCGCGCTACCCCATTTAGTGGGGGTAGAGCCTACTTGCAAGTCTCTCCGACCTTCACAAAAAAAGTTATTCAAGAATATCTCTTTCTCCTATGTGCTTTCATCCCTAACCCTAACCCTAACCCTTCCGAAAGTCGGAGAAGCTCAAGGATGGTACCGATCGATGCGCGCTACCCCATTTAGTGGGGGTAGAGCCTACTTGCAAGTCTCTCCGACCTTCACAAAAAAAGTTATTCAAGAATATCTCCTCAGATTTGGGGGAATTTCGTCGGTCGACCTCTTCCGAAGGTCGTACAAGCTCGGGGATGGTACCAATCGATCCGCAGGACCCAAATTAGTCCAGATGCAACCACTTTCCAAGTCTCTCCGACCTTCACAAAAAAAGTTATTCAAGAATATCTCTTTCTCCTATGTGCTTTCATCCCTAACCCTAACCCTAACCCTTCCGAAAGTCGGAGAAGCTCAAGGATGGTACCGATCGATGCGCGCTACCCCATTTAGTGGGGGTAAAGCCTACTTGCAAGTCTCTCCGACCTTCACAAAAAAAGTTATTCAAGAATATCTCTTTCTCCTATGTGCTTTCATCCCTAACCCTAACCCTAACCCTTCCGAAAGTCGGAGAAGCTCAAGGATGGTACCGATCGATGCGCGCAACCCCATTTAGTGGGGGTAGAGCCTACTTGCAAGTCTCTCCGACCTTCACAAAAAAAGTTATTCAAGAATATCTCCTCAGATTTGGGGGAATTTCGTCGGTCGACCTCTTCCGAAGGTCGTACAAGCTCGGGGATGGTACCAATCGATCTGCAGGACCCAAATTAGTCCAGATGCAACCACTTTCCAAGTCTCTCCGACCTTCACAAAAAAGGTTATTCAAGAATATCTCTTTCTCCTATGTGCTTTCATCCCTAACCCTAACCCTTCCGAAAGTCGGAGAAGCTCAAGGATGGTACCGATCGATGCGCGCTACCCCATTTAGTGGGGGTAGAGCCTACTTGCAAGTCTCTCCGACCTTCACAAAAAAAGTTATTCAAGAATATCTCCTCAGATTTGGGGGAATTTCGTCGGTCGACCTCTTCCGAAGGTCGTACAAGCTCGGGGATGGTACCAATCGATCCGCAGGACCCAAATTAGTCCAGATGCAACCACTTTCCAAGTCTCTCCGACCTTCACAAAAAAAGTTATTCAAGAATATCTCTTTCTCCTATGTGCTTTCATCCCTAACCCTAACCCTAACCCTTCCGAAAGTCGGAGAAGCTCAAGGATGGTACCGATCGATGCGCGCTACCCCATTTAGTGGGGGTAGAGCCTACTTGCAAGTCTCTCCGACCTTCACAAAAAAAGTTATTCAAGAATATCTCTTTCTCCTATGTGCTTTCATCCCTAACCCTAACCCTAACCCTTCCGAAAGTCGGAGAAGCTCAAGGATGGTACCGATCGATGCGCGCTACCCCATTTAGTGGGGGTAGAGCCTACTTGCAAGTCTCTCCGACCTTCAAAAAAAAAGTTATTCAAGAATATCTCTTTCTCCTATGTGCTTTCATCCCTAACCCTAACCCTAACCCTTCCGAAAGTCGGAGAAGCTCAAGGATGGTACTGATCGATGCGCGCAACCCCATTTAGTGGGGGTAGAGCCTACTTGCAAGTCTCTCCGACCTTCACAAAAAAAGTTATTCAAGAATATCTCCTCAGATTTGGGGGAATTTCGTCGGTCGACCTCTTCCGAAGGTCGTACAAGCTCGGGGATGGTACCAATCGATCCGCAGGACCCAAATTAGTCCAGATGCAACCACTTTCCAAGTCTCTCCGACCTTCACAAAAAAAGTTATTCAAGAATATCTCTTTCTCCTATGTGCTTTCATCCCTAACCCTAACCCTAACCCTTCCGAAAGTCGGAGAAGCTCAAGGATGGTACCGATCGATGCGCGCTACCCCATTTAGTGGGGGTAGAGCCTACTTGCAAGTCTCTCCGACCTTCACAAAAAAAGTTATTCAAGAATATCTCCTCAGATTTGGGGGAATTTCGTCGGTCGACCTCTTCCGAAGGTCGTACAAGCTCGGGGATGGTACCAATCGATCCGCAGGACCCAAATTAGTCCAGATGCAACCACTTTCCAAGTCTCTCCGACCTTCACAAAAAAAGTTATTCAAGAATATCTCTTTCTCCTATGTGCTTTCATCCCTAACCCTAACCCTAACCCTTCCGAAAGTCGGAGAAGCTCAAGGATGGTACCGATCGATGCGCGCTACCCCATTTAGTGGGGGTAGAGCCTACTTGCAAGTCTCTCCGACCTTCACAAAAAAAGTTATTCAAGAATATCTCTTTCTCCTATGTGCTTTCATCCCTAACCCTAACCCTAACCCTTCCGAAAGTCGGAGAAGCTCAAGGATGGTACCGATCGATGCGCGCTACCCCATTTAGTGGGGGTAGAGCCTACTTGCAAGTCTCTCCGACCTTCACAAAAAAAGTTATTCAAGAATATCTCTTTCTCCTATGTGCTTTCATCCCTAACCCTAACCCTAACCCTTCCGAAAGTCGGAGAAGCTCAAGGATGGTACCGATCGATGCGCGCTACCCCATTTAGTGGGGGTAGAGCCTACTTGCAAGTCTCTCCGACCTTCACAAAAAAAGTTATTCAAGAATATCTCTTTCTCCTATGTGCTTTCATCCCTAACCCTAACCCTAACCCTTCCGAAAGTCGGAGAAGCTCAAGGATGGTACTGATCGATGCGCGCAACCCCATTTAGTGGGGGTAGAGCCTACTTGCAAGTCTCTCCGACCTTCACAAAAAAAGTTATTCAAGAATATCTCCTCAGATTTGGGGGAATTTCGTCGGTCGACCTTTTCCGAAGGTCGTACAAGCTCGGGGATGGTACCAATCGATCCGCAGGACCCAAATTAGTCCAGATGCAACCACTTTCCAAGTCTCTCCGACCTTCACAAAAAAAGTTATTCAAGAATATCTCTTTCTCCTATGTGCTTTCATCCCTAACCCTAACCCTAACCCTTCCGAAAGTCGGAGAAGCTCAAGGATGGTACTGATCGATGCGCGCAACCCCATTTAGTGGGGGTAGAGCCTACTTGCAAGTCTCTCCGACCTTCACAAAAAAAGTTATTCAAGAATATCTCCTCAGATTTGGGGGAATTTCGTCGGTCGACCTCTTCCGAAGGTCGTACAAGCTCGGGGATGGTACCAATCGATCTGCAGGACCCAAATTAGTCCATATGCAACCACTTTCCAAGTCTCTCCGACCTTCACAAAAAAAGTTATTCAAGAATATCTCTTTCTCCTATGTGCTTTCATCCCTAACCCTAACCCTAACCCTTCCGAAAGTCGGAGAAGCTCAAAGATGGTACCGATCGATGCGCGCTACCCCATTTAGTGGGGGTAGAGCCTACTTGCAAGTCTCTCCGACCTTCACAAAAAAAGTTATTCAAGAATATCTCTTTCTCCTATGTGCTTTCATCCCTAACCCTAACCCTAACCCTTCCGAAAGTCGGAGAAGCTCAAGGATGGTACCGATCGATGCGCGCAACCCCATTTAGTGGGGGTAGAGCCTACTTGCAAGTCTCTCCGACCTTCACAAAAAAAGTTATTCAAGAATATCTCCTCAGATTTGGGGGAATTTCGTCGGTCGACCTCTTCCGAAGGTCGTACAAGCTCGGGGATGGTACCAATCGATCCGCAGGACCCAAATTAGTCCAGATGCAACCACTTTCCAAGTCTCTCCGACCTTCACAAAAAAAGTTATTCAAGAATATCTCTTTCTCCTATGTGCTTTCATCCCTAACCCTAACCCTAACCCTTCCGAAAGTCGGAGAAGCTCAAGGATGGTACCGATCGATGCGCGCAACCCCATTTAGTGGGGGTAGAGCCTACTTGCAAGTCTCTCCGACCTTCACAAAAAAAGTTATTCAAGAATATCTCCTCAGATTTGGGGGAATTTCGTCGGTCGACCTCTTCCGAAGGTCGTACAAGCTCGGGGATGGTACCAATCGATCCGCAGGACCCAAATTAGTCCAGATGCAACCACTTTCCAAGTCTCTCCGACCTTCACAAAAAAAGTTATTCAAGAATATCTCTTTCTCCTATGTGCTTTCATCCCTAACCCTAACCCTTCCGAAAGTCGGAGAAGCTCAAGGATGGTACCGATCGATGCGCGCTACCCCATTTAGTGGGGGTAGAGCCTACTTGCAAGTCTCTCCGACCTTCACAAAAAAAGTTATTCAAGAATATCTCCTCAGATTTGGGGGAATTTCGTCGGTCGACCTCTTCCGAAGGTCGTACAAGCTCGGGGATGGTACCAATCGATCCGCAGGACCCAAATTAGTCCAGATGCAACCACTTTCCAAGTCTCTCCGACCTTCACAAAAAAAGTTATTCAAGAATATCTCTTTCTCCTATGTGCTTTCATCCCTAACCCTAACCCTAACCCTTCCGAAAGTCGGAGAAGCTCAAGGATGGTACCGATCGATGCGCGCTACCCCATTTAGTGGGGGTAGAGCCTACTTGCAAGTCTCTCCGACCTTCACAAAAAAAGTTATTCAAGAATATCTCTTTCTCCTATGTGCTTTCATCCCTAACCCTAACCCTAACCCTTCCGAAAGTCGGAGAAGCTCAAGGATGGTACCGATCGATGCGCGTTACCCCATTTAGTGGGGGTAGAGCCTACTTGCAAGTCTCTCCGACCTTCACAAAAAAAGTTATTCAAGAATATCTCTTTCTCCTATGTGCTTTCATCCCTAACCCTAACCCTAACCCTTCCGAAAGTCGGAGAAGCTCAAAGATGGTACCGATCGATGCGCGCTACCCCATTTAGTGGGGGTAGAGCCTACTTGCAAGTCTCTCCGACCTTCAAAAAAAAAGTTATTCAAGAATATCTCTTTCTCCTATGTGCTTGCATCCCTAACCCTAACCCTAACTCTTCCGAAAGTCGGAGAAGCTCAAGGATGGTACTGATCGATGCGCGCAACCCCATTTAGTGGGGGTAGAGCCTACTTGCAAGTCTCTCCGACCTTCACAAAAAAAGTTATTCAAGAATATCTCCTCAGATTTGGGGGAATTTCGTCGGTCGACCTCTTCCGAAGGTCGTACAAGCTCGGGGATGGTACCAATCGATCTGCAGGACCCAAATTAGTCCAGATGCAACCACTTTCCAAGTCTCTCCGACCTTCACAAAAAAAGTTATTCAAGAATATCTCTTTCTCCTATGTGCTTTCATCCCTAACCCTAACCCTAACCCTTCCGAAAGTCGGAGAAGCTCAAGGATGGTACCGATCGATGCGCGCTACCCCATTTAGTGGGGGTAGAGCCTACTTGCAAGTCTCTCCGACCTTCACAAAAAAAGTTATTCAAGAATATCTCCTCAGATTTGGGGGAATTTCGTCGGTCGACCTCTTCCGAAGGTCGTACAAGCTCGGGGATGGTACCAATCGATCCGCAGGACCCAAATTAGTCCAGATGCAACCACTTTCCAAGTCTCTCCGACCTTCACAAAAAAAGTTATTCAAGAATATCTCTTTCTCCTATGTGCTTTCATCCCTAACCCTAACCCTAACCCTTCCGAAAGTCGGAAAAGCTCAAGGATGGTACCGATCGATGCGCGCTACCCCATTTAGTGGGGGTAGAGCCTACTTGCAAGTCTCTCCGACCTTCACAAAAAAAGTTATTCAAGAATATCTCTTTCTCCTATGTGCTTTCATCCCTAACCCTAACCCTTCCGAAAGTCGGAGAAGCTCAAGGATGGTACCGATCGATGCGCGCTACCCCATTTAGTGGGGGTAGAGCCTACTTGCAAGTCTCTCCGACCTTCACAAAAAAAGTTTTTCAAGAATATCTCTTTCTCCTATGTGCTTTCATCCCTAACCCTAACCCTAACCCTTCCGAAAGTCGGAGAAGCTCAAAGATGGTACCGATCGATGCGCGCTACCCCATTTAGTGGGGGTAGAGCCTACTTGCAAGTCTCTCCGACCTTCAAAAAAAAAGTTATTCAAGAATATCTCTTTCTCCTATGTGCTTTCATCCCTAACCCTAACCCTAACCCTTCCGAAAGTCGGAGAAGCTCAAGGATGGTACTGATCGATGCGCGCAACCCCATTTAGTGGGGGTAGAGCCTACTTGCAAGTCTCTCCGACCTTCACAAAAAAAGTTATTCAAGAATATCTCCTCAGATTTGGGGGAATTTCGTCGGTCGACCTCTTCCGAAGGTCGTACAAGCTCGGGGATGGTACCAATCGATCCGCAGGACCCAAATTAGTCCAGATGCAACCACTTTCCAAGTCTCTCCGACCTTCACAAAAAAAGTTATTCAAGAATATCTCTTTCTCCTATGTGCTTTCATCCCTAACCCTAACCCTTCCGAAAGTCGGAGAAGCTCAAGGATGGTACCGATCGATGCGCGCTACCCCATTTAGTGGGGGTAGAGCCTACTTGCAAGTCTCTCCGACCTTCACAAAAAAAGTTATTCAAGAATATCTCTTTCTCCTATGTGCTTTCATCCCTAACCCTAACCCTAACCCTTCCGAAAGTCGGAGAAGCTCAAGGATGGTACCGATCGATGCGCGTTACCCCATTTAGTGGGGGTAGAGCCTACTTGCAAGTCTCTCCGACCTTCACAAAAAAAGTTATTCAAGAATATCTCTTTCTCCTATGTGCTTTCATCCCTAACCCTAACCCTAACCCTTCCGAAAGTCGGAGAAGCTCAAAGATGGTACCAATCGATGCGCGCTACCCCATTTAGTGGGGGTAGAGCCTACTTGCAAGTCTCTCCGACCTTCAAAAAAAAAGTTATTCAAGAATATCTCTTTCTCCTATGTGCTTTCATCCCTAACCCTAACCCTAACCCTTCCGAAAGTCGGAGAAGCTCAAGGATGGTACTGATCGATGCGCGCAACCCCATTTAGTGGGGGTAGAGCCTACTTGCAAGTCTCTCCGACCTTCACAAAAAAAGTTATTCAAGAATATCTCCTCAGATTTGGGGGAATTTCGTCGGTCGACCTCTTCCGAAGGTCGTACAAGCTCGGGGATGGTACCAATCGATCCGCAGGACCCAAATTAGTCCAGATGCAACCACTTTCCAAGTCTCTCCGACCTTCACAAAAAAAGTTATTCAAGAATATCTCTTTCTCCTATGTGCTTTCATCCCTAACCCTAACCCTAACCCTTCCGAAAGTCGGAGAAGCTCAAGGATGGTACCGATCGATGCGCGCTACCCCATTTAGTGGGGGTAGAGCCTACTTGCAAGTCTCTCCGACCTTCACAAAAAAAGTTATTCAAGAATATCTCCTCAGATTTGGGGGAATTTCGTCGGTCGACCTCTTCCGAAGGTCGTACAAGCTCGGGGATGGTACCAATCGATCCGCAGGACCCAAATTAGTCCAGATGCAACCACTTTCCAAGTCTCTCCGACCTTCACAAAAAAAGTTATTCAAGAATATCTCTTTCTCCTATGTGCTTTCATCCCTAACCCTAACCCTAACCCTTCCGAAAGTCGGAAAAGCTCAAGGATGGTACCGATCGATGCGCGCTACCCCATTTATTGGGGGTAGAGCCTACTTGCAAGTCTCTCCGACCTTCACAAAAAAAGTTATTCAAGAATATCTCTTTCTCCTATGTGCTTTCATCCCTAACCCTAACCCTAACCCTTCCGAAAGTCGGAGAAGCTCAAGGATGGTACCGATCGATGCGCGCTACCCCATTTAGTGGGGGTAGAGCCTACTTGCAAGTCTCTCCGACCTTCACAAAAAAAGTTATTCAAGAATATCTCTTTCTCCTATGTGCTTTCATCCCTAACCCTAACCCTAACCCTTCCGAAAGTCGGAGAAGCTCAAAGATGGTACCGATCGATGCGCGCTACCCCATTTAGTGGGGGTAGAGCCTACTTGCAAGTCTCTCCGACCTTCAAAAAAAAAGTTATTCAAGAATATCTCTTTCTCCTATGTGCTTTCATCCCTAACCCTAACCCTAACCCTTCCGAAAGTCGGAGAAGCTCAAGGATGGTACTGATCGATGCGCGCAACCCCATTTAGTGGGGGTAGAGCCTACTTGCAAGTCTCTCCGACCTTCACAAAAAAAGTTATTCAAGAATATCTCCTCAGATTTGGGGGAATTTCGTCGGTCGACCTCTTCCGAAGGTCGTACAAGCTCGGGGATGGTACCAATCGATCCGCAGGACCCAAATTAGTCCAGATGCAACCACTTTCCAAGTCTCTCCGACCTTCACAAAAAAAGTTATTCAAGAATATCTCTTTCTCCTATGTGCTTTCATCCCTAACCCTAACCCTAACCCTTCCGAAAGTCGGAGAAGCTCAAGGATGGTACCGATCGATGCGCGCAACCCCATTTAGTGGGGGTAGAGCCTACTTGCAAGTCTCTCCGACCTTCACAAAAAAAGTTATTCAAGAATATCTCCTCAGATTTGGGGGAATTTCGTCGGTCGACCTCTTCCGAAGGTCGTACAAGCTCGGGGATGGTACCAATCGATCCGCAGGACCCAAATTAGTCCAGATGCAACCACTTTCCAAGTCTCTCCGACCTTCACAAAAAAAGTTATTCAAGAATATCTCTTTCTCCTATGTGCTTTCATCCCTAACCCTAACCCTTCCGAAAGTCGGAGAAGCTCAAGGATGGTACCGATCGATGCGCGCTACCCCATTTAGTGGGGGTAGAGCCTACTTGCAAGTCTCTCCGACCTTCACAAAAAAAGTTATTCAAGAATATCTCCTCAGATTTGGGGGAATTTCGTCGGTCGACCTCTTCCGAAGGTCGTACAAGCTCGGGGATGGTACCAATCGATCCGCAGGACCCAAATTAGTCCAGATGCAACCACTTTCCAAGTCTCTCCGACCTTCACAAAAAAAGTTATTCAAGAATATCTCTTTCTCCTATGTGCTTTCATCCCTAACCCTAACCCTAACCCTTCCGAAAGTCGGAGAAGCTCAAGGATGGTACCGATCGATGCGCGCTACCCCATTTAGTGGGGGTAGAGCCTACTTGCAAGTCTCTCCGACCTTCACAAAAAAAGTTATTCAAGAATATCTCTTTCTCCTATGTGCTTTCATCCCTAACCCTAACCCTAACCCTTCCGAAAGTCGGAGAAGCTCAAGGATGGTACCGATCGATGCGCGTTACCCCATTTAGTGGGGGTAGAGCCTACTTGCAAGTCTCTCCGACCTTCACAAAAAAAGTTATTCAAGAATATCTCTTTCTCCTATGTGCTTTCATCCCTAACCCTAACCCTAACCCTTCCGAAAGTCGGAGAAGCTCAAAGATGGTACCGATCGATGCGCGCTACCCCATTTAGTGGGGGTAGAGCCTACTTGCAAGTCTCTCCGACCTTCAAAAAAAAAGTTATTCAAGAATATCTCTTTCTCCTATGTGCTTTCATCCCTAACCCTAACCCTAACCCTTCCGAAAGTCGGAGAAGCTCAAGGATGGTACTGATCGATGCGCGCAACCCCATTTAGTGGGGGTAGAGCCTACTTGCAAGTCTCTCCGACCTTCACAAAAAAAGTTATTCAAGAATATCTCCTCAGATTTGGGGGAATTTCGTCGGTCGACCTCTTCCGAAGGTCGTACAAGCTCGGGGATGGTACCAATCGATCCGCAGGACCCAAATTAGTCCAGATGCAACCACTTTCCAAGTCTCTCCGACCTTCACAAAAAAAGTTATTCAAGAATATCTCTTTCTCCTATGTGCTTTCATCCCTAACCCTAACCCTAACCCTTCCGAAAGTCGGAGAAGCTCAAGGATGGTACCGATCGATGCGCGCTACCCCATTTAGTGGGGGTAGAGCCTACTTGCAAGTCTCTCCGACCTTCACAAAAAAAGTTATTCAAGAATATCTCCTCAGATTTGGGGGAATTTCGTCGGTCGACCTCTTCCGAAGGTCGTACAAGCTCGGGGATGGTACCAATCGATCCGCAGGACCCAAATTAGTCCAGATGCAACCACTTTCCAAGTCTCTCCGACCTTCACAAAAAAAGTTATTCAAGAATATCTCTTTCTCCTATGTGCTTTCATCCCTAACCCTAACCCTAACCCTTCCGAAAGTCGGAAAAGCTCAAGGATGGTACCGATCGATGCGCGCTACCCCATTTAGTGGGGGTAGAGCCTACTTGCAAGTCTCTCCGACCTTCACAAAAAAAGTTATTCAAGAATATCTCTTTCTCCTATGTGCTTTCATCCCTAACCCTAACCCTAACCCTTCCGAAAGTCGGAGAAGCTCAAGGATGGTACTGATCGATGCGCGCTACCCCATTTAGTGGGGGTAGAGCCTACTTGCAAGTCTCTCCGACCTTCACAAAAAAAGTTATTCAAGAATATCTCTTTCTCCTATGTGCTTTCATCCCTAACCCTAACCCTAACCCTTCCGAAAGTCGGAGAAGCTCAAAGATGGTACCGATCGATGCGCGCTACCCCATTTAGTGGGGGTAGAGCCTACTTGCAAGTCTCTCCGACCTTCAAAAAAAAAGTTATTCAAGAATATCTCTTTCTCCTATGTGCTTTCATCCCTAACCCTAACCCTAACCCTTCCGAAAGTCGGAGAAGCTCAAGGATGGTACTGATCGATGCGCGCAACCCCATTTAGTGGGGGTAGAGCCTACTTGCAAGTCTCTCCGACCTTCACAAAAAAAGTTATTCAAGAATATCTCCTCAGATTTGGGGGAATTTCGTCGGTCGACCTCTTCCGAAGGTCGTACAAGCTCGGGGATGGTACCAATCGATCCGCAGGACCCAAATTAGTCCAGATGCAACCACTTTCCAAGTCTCTCCGACCTTCACAAAAAAAGTTATTCAAGAATATCTCTTTCTCCTATGTGCTTTCATCCCTAACCCTAACCCTTCCGAAAGTCGGAGAAGCTCAAGGATGGTACCGATCGATGCGCGCTACCCCATTTAGTGGGGGTATAGCCTACTTGCAAGTCTCTCCGACCTTCACAAAAAAAGTTATTCAAGAATATCTCTTTCTCCTATGTGCTTTCATCCCTAACCCTAACCCTAACCCTTCCGAAAGTCGGAGAAGCTCAAGGATGGTACCGATCGATGCGCGTTACCCCATTTAGTGGGGGTAGAGCCTACTTGCAAGTCTCTCCGACCTTCACAAAAAAAGTTATTCAAGAATATCTCTTTCTCCTATGTGCTTTCATCCCTAACCCTAACCCTAACCCTTCCGAAAGTCGGAGAAGCTCAAAGATGGTACCAATCGATGCGCGCTACCCCATTTAGTGGGGGTAGAGCCTACTTGCAAGTCTCTCCGACCTTCAAAAAAAAAGTTATTCAAGAATATCTCTTTCTCCTATGTGCTTTCATCCCTAACCCTAACCCTAACCCTTCCGAAAGTCGGAGAAGCTCAAGGATGGTACTGATCGATGCGCGCAACCCCATTTAGTGGGGGTAGAGCCTACTTGCAAGTCTCTCCGACCTTCACAAAAAAAGTTATTCAAGAATATCTCCTCAGATTTGGGGGAATTTCGTCGGTCGACCTCTTCCGAAGGTCGTACAAGCTCGGGGATGGTACCAATCGATCCGCAGGACCCAAATTAGTCCAGATGCAACCACTTTCCAAGTCTCTCCGACCTTCACAAAAAAAGTTATTCAAGAATATCTCTTTCTCCTATGTGCTTTCATCCCTAACCCTAACCCTAACCCTTCCGAAAGTCGGAGAAGCTCAAGGATGGTACCGATCGATGCGCGCTACCCCATTTAGTGGGGGTAGAGCCTACTTGCAAGTCTCTCCGACCTTCACAAAAAAAGTTATTCAAGAATATCTCCTCAGATTTGGGGGAATTTCGTCGGTCGACCTCTTCCGAAGGTCGTACAAGCTCGGGGATGGTACCAATCGATCTGCAGGACCCAAATTAGTCCAGATGCAACCACTTTCCAAGTCTCTCCGACCTTCACAAAAAAAGTTATTCAAGAATATCTCTTTCTCCTATGTGCTTTCATCCCTAACCCTAACCCTAACCCTTCCGAAAGTCGGAAAAGCTCAAGGATGGTACCGATCGATGCGCGCTACCCCATTTAGTGGGGGTAGAGCCTACTTGCAAGTCTCTCCGACCTTCACAAAAAAAGTTATTCAAGAATATCTCTTTCTCCTATGTGCTTTCATCCCTAACCCTAACCCTAACCCTTCCGAAAGTCGGAGAAGCTCAAGGATGGTACCGATCGATGCGCGCTACCCCATTTAGTGGGGGTAGAGCCTACTTGCAAGTCTCTCCGACCTTCACAAAAAAAGTTATTCAAGAATATCTCTTTCTCCTATGTGCTTTCATCCCTAACCCTAACCCTAACCCTTCCGAAAGTCGGAGAAGCTCAAAGATGGTACCGATCGATGCGCGCTACCCCATTTAGTGGGGGTAGAGCCTACTTGCAAGTCTCTCCGACCTTCAAAAAAAAAGTTATTCAAGAATATCTCTTTCTCCTATGTGCTTTCATCCCTAACCCTAACCCTAACCCTTCCGAAAGTCGGAGAAGCTCAAGGATGGTACTGATCGATGCGCGCAACCCCATTTAGTGGGGGTAGAGCCTACTTGCAAGTCTCTCCGACCTTCACAAAAAAAGTTATTCAAGAATATCTCCTCAGATTTGGGGGAATTTCGTCGGTCGACCTCTTCCGAAGGTCGTACAAGCTCGGGGATGGTACCAATCGATCCGCAGGACCCAAATTAGTCCAGATGCAACCACTTTCCAAGTCTCTCCGACCTTCACAAAAAAAGTTATTCAAGAATATCTCTTTCTCCTATGTGCTTTCATCCCTAACCCTAACCCTAACCCTTCCGAAAGTCGGAGAAGCTCAAGGATGGTACCGATCGATGCGCGCTACCCCATTTAGTGGGGGTAGAGCCTACTTGCAAGTCTCTCCGACCTTCACAAAAAAAGTTATTCAAGAATATCTCCTCAGATTTGGGGGAATTTCGTCGGTCGACCTCTTTCGAAGGTCGTACAAGCTCGGGGATGGTACCAATCGATCCGCAGGACCCAAATTAGTCCAGATGCAACCACTTTCCAAGTCTCTCCGACCTTCACAAAAAAAGTTATTCAAGAATATCTCTTTCTCCTATGTGCTTTCATCCCTAACCCTAACCCTTCCGAAAGTCGGAGAAGCTCAAGGATGGTACCGATCGATGCGCGCTACCCCATTTAGTGGGGGTAGAGCCTACTTGCAAGTCTCTCCGACCTTCACAAAAAAAGTTATTCAAGAATATCTCCTCAGATTTGGGGGAATTTCGTCGGTCGACCTCTTCCGAAGGTCGTACAAGCTCGGGGATGGTACCAATCGATCCGCAGGACCCAAATTAGTCCAGATGCAACCACTTTCCAAGTCTCTCCGACCTTCACAAAAAAAGTTATTCAAGAATATCTCTTTCTCCTATGTGCTTTCATCCCTAACCCTAACCCTAACCCTTCCGAAAGTCGGAGAAGCTCAAGGATGGTACCGATCGATGCGCGCTACCCCATTTAGTGGGGGTAGAGCCTACTTGCAAGTCTCTCCGACCTTCACAAAAAAAGTTATTCAAGAATATCTCTTTCTCCTATGTGCTTTCATCCCTAACCCTAACCCTAACCCTTCCGAAAGTCGGAGAAGCTCAAGGATGGTACCGATCGATGCGCGTTACCCCATTTAGTGGGGGTAGAGCCTACTTGCAAGTCTCTCCGACCTTCACAAAAAAAGTTATTCAAGAATATCTCTTTCTCCTATGTGCTTTCATCCCTAACCCTAACCCTAACCCTTCCGAAAGTCGGAGAAGCTCAAAGATGGTACCGATCGATGCGCGCTACCCCATTTAGTGGGGGTAGAGCCTACTTGCAAGTCTCTCCGACCTTCAAAAAAAAAGTTATTCAAGAATATCTCTTTCTCCTATGTGCTTTCATCCCTAACCCTAACCCTAACCCTTCCGAAAGTCGGAGAAGCTCAAGGATGGTACTGATCGATGCGCGCAACCCCATTTAGTGGGGGTAGAGCCTACTTGCAAGTCTCTCCGACCTTCACAAAAAAAGTTATTCAAGAATATCTCCTCAGATTTGGGGGAATTTCGTCGGTCGACCTCTTCCGAAGGTCGTACAAGCTCGGGGATGGTACCAATCGATCCGCAGGACCCAAATTAGTCCAGATGCAACCACTTTCCAAGTCTCTCCGACCTTCACAAAAAAAGTTATTCAAGAATATCTCTTTCTCCTATGTGCTTTCATCCCTAACCCTAACCCTAACCCTTCCGAAAGTCGGAGAAGCTCAAGGATGGTACCGATCGATGCGCGCTACCCCATTTAGTGGGGGTAGAGCCTACTTGCAAGTCTCTCCGACCTTCACAAAAAAAGTTATTCAAGAATATCTCCTCAGATTTGGGGGAATTTCGTCGGTCGACCTCTTCCGAAGGTCGTACAAGCTCGGGGATGGTACCAATCGATCCGCAGGACCCAAATTAGTCCAGATGCAACCACTTTCCAAGTCTCTCCGACCTTCACAAAAAAAGTTATTCAAGAATATCTCTTTCTCCTATGTGCTTTCATCCCTAACCCTAACCCTAACCCTTCCGAAAGTCGGAAAAGCTCAAGGATGGTACCGATCGATGCGCGCTACCCCATTTAGTGGGGGTAGAGCCTACTTGCAAGTCTCTCCGACCTTCACAAAAAAAGTTATTCAAGAATATCTCTTTCTCCTATGTGCTTTCATCCCTAACCCTAACCCTAACCCTTCCGAAAGTCGGAGAAGCTCAAGGATGGTACTGATCGATGCGCGCTACCCCATTTAGTGGGGGTAGAGCCTACTTGCAAGTCTCTCCGACCTTCACAAAAAAAGTTATTCAAGAATATCTCTTTCTCCTATGTGCTTTCATCCCTAACCCTAACCCTAACCCTTCCGAAAGTCGGAGAAGCTCAAAGATGGTACCGATCGATGCGCGCTACCCCATTTAGTGGGGGTAGAGCCTACTTGCAAGTCTCTCCGACCTTCAAAAAAAAAGTTATTCAAGAATATCTCTTTCTCCTATGTGCTTTCATCCCTAACCCTAACCCTAACCCTTCCGAAAGTCGGAGAAGCTCAAGGATGGTACTGATCGATGCGCGCAACCCCATTTAGTGGGGGTAGAGCCTACTTGCAAGTCTCTCCGACCTTCACAAAAAAAGTTATTCAAGAATATCTCCTCAGATTTGGGGGAATTTCGTCGGTCGACCTCTTCCGAAGGTCGTACAAGCTCGGGGATGGTACCAATCGATCCGCAGGACCCAAATTAGTCCAGATGCAACCACTTTCCAAGTCTCTCCGACCTTCACAAAAAAAGTTATTCAAGAATATCTCTTTCTCCTATGTGCTTTCATCCCTAACCCTAACCCTTCCGAAAGTCGGAGAAGCTCAAGGATGGTACCGATCGATGCGCGCTACCCCATTTAGTGGGGGTAGAGCCTACTTGCAAGTCTCTCCGACCTTCACAAAAAAAGTTATTCAAGAATATCTCTTTCTCCTATGTGCTTTCATCCCTAACCCTAACCCTAACCCTTCCGAAAGTCGGAGAAGCTCAAGGATGGTACCGATCGATGCGCGTTACCCCATTTAGTGGGGGTAGAGCCTACTTGCAAGTCTCTCCGACCTTCACAAAAAAAGTTATTCAAGAATATCTCTTTCTCCTATGTGCTTTCATCCCTAACCCTAACCCTAACCCTTCCGAAAGTCGGAGAAGCTCAAAGATGGTACCAATCGATGCGCGCTACCCCATTTAGTGGGGGTAGAGCCTACTTGCAAGTCTCTCCGACCTTCAAAAAAAAAGTTATTCAAGAATATCTCTTTCTCCTATGTGCTTTCATCCCTAACCCTAACCCTAACCCTTCCGAAAGTCGGAGAAGCTCAAGGATGGTACTGATCGATGCGCGCAACCCCATTTAGTGGGGGTAGAGCCTACTTGCAAGTCTCTCCGACCTTCACAAAAAAAGTTATTCAAGAATATCTCCTCAGATTTGGGGGAATTTCGTCGGTCGACCTCTTCCGAAGGTCGTACAAGCTCGGGGATGGTACCAATCGATCCGCAGGACCCAAATTAGTCCAGATGCAACCACTTTCCAAGTCTCTCCGACCTTCACAAAAAAAGTTATTCAAGAATATCTCTTTCTCCTATGTGCTTTCATCCCTAACCCTAACCCTAACCCTTCCGAAAGTCGGAGAAGCTCAAGGATGGTACCGATCGATGCGCGCTACCCCATTTAGTGGGGGTAGAGCCTACTTGCAAGTCTCTCCGACCTTCACAAAAAAAGTTATTCAAGAATATCTCCTCAGATTTGGGGGAATTTCGTCGGTCGACCTCTTCCGAAGGTCGTACAAGCTCGGGGATGGTACCAATCGATCTGCAGGACCCAAATTAGTCCAGATGCAACCACTTTCCAAGTCTCTCCGACCTTCACAAAAAAAGTTATTCAAGAATATCTCTTTCTCCTATGTGCTTTCATCCCTAACCCTAACCCTAACCCTTCCGAAAGTCGGAAAAGCTCAAGGATGGTACCGATCGATGCGCGCTACCCCATTTAGTGGGGGTAGAGCCTACTTGCAAGTCTCTCCGACCTTCACAAAAAAAGTTATTCAAGAATATCTCTTTCTCCTATGTGCTTTCATCCCTAACCCTAACCCTAACCCTTCCGAAAGTCGGAGAAGCTCAAGGATGGTACCGATCGATGCGCGCTACCCCATTTAGTGGGGGTAGAGCCTACTTGCAAGTCTCTCCGACCTTCACAAAAAAAGTTATTCAAGAATATCTCTTTCTCCTATGTGCTTTCATCCCTAACCCTAACCCTAACCCTTCCGAAAGTCGGAGAAGCTCAAAGATGGTACCGATCGATGCGCGCTACCCCATTTAGTGGGGGTAGAGCCTACTTGCAAGTCTCTCCGACCTTCAAAAAAAAAGTTATTCAAGAATATCTCTTTCTCCTATGTGCTTTCATCCCTAACCCTAACCCTAACCCTTCCGAAAGTCGGAGAAGCTCAAGGATGGTACTGATCGATGCGCGCAACCCCATTTAGTGGGGGTAGAGCCTACTTGCAAGTCTCTCCGACCTTCACAAAAAAAGTTATTCAAGAATATCTCCTCAGATTTGGGGGAATTTCGTCGGTCGACCTCTTCCGAAGGTCGTACAAGCTCGGGGATGGTACCAATCGATCCGCAGGACCCAAATTAGTCCAGATGCAACCACTTTCCAAGTCTCTCCGACCTTCACAAAAAAAGTTATTCAAGAATATCTCTTTCTCCTATGTGCTTTCATCCCTAACCCTAACCCTAACCCTTCCGAAAGTCGGAGAAGCTCAAGGATGGTACCGATCGATGCGCGCTACCCCATTTAGTGGGGGTAGAGCCTACTTGCAAGTCTCTCCGACCTTCACAAAAAAAGTTATTCAAGAATATCTCCTCAGATTTGGGGGAATTTCGTCGGTCGACCTCTTTCGAAGGTCGTACAAGCTCGGGGATGGTACCAATCGATCCGCAGGACCCAAATTAGTCCAGATGCAACCACTTTCCAAGTCTCTCCGACCTTCACAAAAAAAGTTATTCAAGAATATCTCTTTCTCCTATGTGCTTTCATCCCTAACCCTAACCCTAACCCTTCCGAAAGTCGGAAAAGCTCAAGGATGGTACCGATCGATGCGCGCTACCCCATTTAGTGGGGGTAGAGCCTACTTGCAAGTCTCTCCGACCTTCACAAAAAAAGTTATTCAAGAATATCTCTTTCTCCTATGTGCTTTCATCCCTAACCCTAACCCTAACCCTTCCGAAAGTCGGAGAAGCTCAAGGATGGTACCGATCGATGCGTGCTACCCCATTTAGTGGGGGTAGAGCCTACTTGCAAGTCTCTCCGACCTTCACAAAAAAAGTTATTCAAGAATATCTCTTTCTCCTATGTGCTTTCATCCCTAACCCTAACCCTAACCCTTCCGAAAGTCGGAGAAGCTCAAGGATGGTACCGATCGATGCGCGCTACCCCATTTAGTGGGGGTAGAGCCTACTTGCAAGTCTCTCCGACCTTCACAAAAAAAGTTATTCAAGAATATCTCTTTCTCCTATGTGCTTTCATCCCTAACCCTAACCCTAACCCTTCCGAAAGTCGGAGAAGCTCAAGGATGGTACTGATCGATGCGCGCAACCCCATTTAGTGGGGGTAGAGCCTACTTGCAAGTCTCTCCGACCTTCACAAAAAAAGTTATTCAAGAATATCTCCTCAGATTTGGGGGAATTTCGTCGGTCGACCTCTTCCGAAGGTCGTACAAGCTCGGGGATGGTACCAATCGATCCGCAGGACCCAAATTAGTCCAGATGCAACCACTTTCCAAGTCTCTCCGACCTTCACAAAAAAAGTTATTCAAGAATATCTCTTTCTCCTATGTGCTTTCATCCCTAACCCTAACCCTAACCCTTCCGAAAGTCGGAGAAGCTCAAGGATGGTACTGATCGATGCGCGCAACCCCATTTAGTGGGGGTAGAGCCTACTTGCAAGTCTCTCCGACCTTCAAAAAAAAAGTTATTCAAGAATATCTCCTCAGATTTGGGGGAATTTCGTCGGTCGACCTCTTCCGAAGGTCGTACAAGCTCGGGGATGGTACCAATCGATCTGCAGGACCCAAATTAGTCCAGATGCAACCACTTTCCAAGTCTCTCCGACCTTCACAAAAAAAGTTATTCAAGAATATCTCTTTCTCCTATGTGCTTTCATCCCTAACCCTAACCCTAACCCTTCCGAAAGTCGGAGAAGCTCAAGGATGGTACCGATCGATGCGCGCTACCCCATTTAGTGGGGGTAGAGCCTACTTGCAAGTCTCTCCGACCTTCACAAAAAAAGTTATTCAAGAATATCTCTTTCTCCTATGTGCTTTCATCCCTAACCCTAACCCTAACCCTTCCGAAAGTCGGAGAAGCTCAAGGATGGTACCGATCGATGCGCGCAACCCCATTTAGTGGGGGTAGAGCCTACTTGCAAGTCTCTCCGACCTTCACAAAAAAAGTTATTCAAGAATATCTCCTCAGATTTGGGGGAATTTCGTCGGTCGACCTCTTCCGAAGGTCGTACAAGCTCGGGGATGGTACCAATCGATCCGCAGGACCCAAATTAGTCCAGATGCAACCACTTTCCAAGTCTCTCCGACCTTCACAAAAAAAGTTATTCAAGAATATCTCTTTCTCCTATGTGCTTTCATCCCTAACCCTAACCCTAACCCTTCCGAAAGTCGGAGAAGCTCAAGGATGGTACCGATCGATGCGCGCAACCCCATTTAGTGGGGGTAGAGCCTACTTGCAAGTCTCTCCGACCTTCACAAAAAAAGTTATTCAAGAATATCTCCTCAGATTTGGGGGAATTTCGTCGGTCGACCTCTTCCGAAGGTCGTACAAGCTCGGGGATGGTACCAATCGATCCGCAGGACCCAAATTAGTCCAGATGCAACCACTTTCCAAGTCTCTCCGACCTTCACAAAAAAAGTTATTCAAGAATATCTCTTTCACCTATGTGCTTTCATCCCTAACCCTAACCCTTCCGAAAGTCGGAGAAGCTCAAGGATGGTACCGATCGATGCGCGCTACCCCATTTAGTGGGGGTAGAGCCTACTTGCAAGTCTCTCCGACCTTCACAAAAAAAGTTATTCAAGAATATCTCCTCAGATTTGGGGGAATTTCGTCGGTCGACCTCTTCCGAAGGTCGTACAAGCTCGGGGATGGTACCAATCGATCCGCAGGACCCAAATTAGTCCAGATGCAACCACTTTCCAAGTCTCTCCGACCTTCACAAAAAAAGTTATTCAAGAATATCTCTTTCTCCTATGTGCTTTCATCCCTAACCCTAACCCTAACCCTTCCGAAAGTCGGAGAAGCTCAAGGATGGTACCGATCGATGCGCGCTACCCCATTTAGTGGGGGTAGAGCCTACTTGCAAGTCTCTCCGACCTTTACAAAAAAAGTTATTCAAGAATATCTCTTTCTCCTATGTGCTTTCATCCCTAACCCTAACCCTAACCCTTCCGAAAGTCGGAGAAGCTCAAGGATGGTACCGATCGATGCGCGCTACCCCATTTAGTGGGGGTAGAGCCTACTTGCAAGTCTCTCCGACCTTCACAAAAAAAGTTATTCAAGAATATCTCTTTCTCCTATGTGCTTTCATCCCTAACCCTAACCCTAACCCTTCCGAAAGTCGGAGAAGCTCAAAGATGGTACCGATCGATGCGCGCTACCCCATTTAGTGGGGGTAGAGCCTACTTGCAAGTCTCTCCGACCTTCAAAAAAAAAGTTATTCAAGAATATCTCTTTCTCCTATGTGCTTTCATCCCTAACCCTAACCCTAACCCTTCCGAAAGTCGGAGAAGCTCAAGGATGGTACTGATCGATGCGCGCAACCCCATTTAGTGGGGGTAGAGCCTACTTGCAAGTCTCTCCGACCTTCACAAAAAAAGTTATTCAAGAATATCTCCTCAGATTTGGGGGAATTTCGTCGGTCGACCTCTTCCGAAGGTCGTACAAGCTCGGGGATGGTACCAATCGATCCGCAGGACCCAAATTAGTCCAGATGCAACCACTTTCCAAGTCTCTCCGACCTTCACAAAAAAAGTTATTCAAGAATATCTCTTTCTCCTATGTGCTTTCATCCCTAACCCTAACCCTAACCCTTCCGAAAGTCGGAGAAGCTCAAGGATGGTACCGATCGATGCGCGCTACCCCATTTAGTGGGGGTAGAGCCTACTTGCAAGTCTCTCCGACCTTCACAAAAAAAGTTATTCAAGAATATCTCCTCAGATTTGGGGGAATTTCGTCGGTCGACCTCTTCCGAAGGTCGTACAAGCTCGGGGATGGTACCAATCGATCCGCAGGACCCAAATTAGTCCAGATGCAACCACTTTCCAAGTCTCTCCGACCTTCACAAAAAAAGTTATTCAAGAATATCTCTTTCTCCTATGTGCTTTCATCCCTAACCCTAACCCTAACCCTTCCGAAAGTCGGAGAAGCTCAAGGATGGTACCGATCGATGCGCGCTACCCCATTTAGTGGGGGTAGAGCCTACTTGCAAGTCTCTCCGACCTTCACAAAAAAAGTTATTCAAGAATATCTCTTTCTCCTATGTGCTTTCATCCCTAACCCTAACCCTAACCCTTCCGAAAGTCGGAGAAGCTCAAGGATGGTACCGATCGATGCGCGCTACCCCATTTAGTGGGGGTAGAGCCTACTTGCAAGTCTCTCCGACCTTCACAAAAAAAGTTATTCAAGAATATCTCTTTCTCCTATGTGCTTTCATCCCTAACCCTAACCCTAACCCTTCCGAAAGTCGGAGAAGCTCAAGGATGGTACTGATCGATGCGCGCAACCCCATTTAGTGGGGGTAGAGCCTACTTGCAAGTCTCTCCGACCTTCACAAAAAAAGTTATTCAAGAATATCTCCTCAGATTTGGGGGAATTTCGTCGGTCGACCTCTTCCGAAGGTCGTACAAGCTCGGGGATGGTACCAATCGATCCGCAGGACCCAAATTAGTCCAGATGCAACCACTTTCCAAGTCTCTCCGACCTTCACAAAAAAAGTTATTCAAGAATATCTCTTTCTCCTATGTGCTTTCATCCCTAACCCTAACCCTAACCCTTCCGAAAGTCGGAGAAGCTCAAGGATGGTACTGATCGATGCGCGCAACCCCATTTAGTGGGGGTAGAGCCTACTTGCAAGTCTCTCCGACCTTCACAAAAAAAGTTATTCAAGAATATCTCCTCAGATTTGGGGGAATTTCGTCGGTCGACCTCTTCCGAAGGTCGTACAAGCTCGGGGATGGTACCAATCGATCTGCAGGACCCAAATTAGTCCAGATGCAACCACTTTCCAAGTCTCTCCGACCTTCACAAAAAAAGTTATTCAAGAATATCTCTTTCTCCTATGTGCTTTCATCCCTAACCCTAACCCTAACCCTTCCGAAAGTCGGAGAAGCTCAAGGATGGTACCGATCGATGCGCGCAACCCCATTTAGTGGGGGTAGAGCCTACTTGCAAGTCTCTCCGACCTTCACAAAAAAAGTTATTCAAGAATATCTCCTCAGATTTGGGGGAATTTCGTCGGTCGACCTCTTTCGAAGGTCGTACAAGCTCGGGGATGGTACCAATCGATCCGCAGGACCCAAATTAGTCCAGATGCAACCACTTTCCAAGTCTCTCCGACCTTCACAAAAAAAGTTATTCAAGAATATCTCTTTCTCCTATGTGCTTTCATCCCTAACCCTAACCCTAACCCTTCCGAAAGTCGGAGAAGCTCAAGGATGGTACCGATCGATGCGCGCAACCCCATTTAGTGGGGGTAGAGCCTACTTGCAAGTCTCTCCGACCTTCACAAAAAAAGTTATTCAAGAATATCTCCTCAGATTTGGGGGAATTTCGTCGGTCGACCTCTTCCGAAGGTCGTACAAGCTCGGGGATGGTACCAATCGATCCGCAGGACCCAAATTAGTCCAGATGCAACCACTTTCCAAGTCTCTCCGACCTTCACAAAAAAAGTTATTCAAGAATATCTCTTTCACCTATGTGCTTTCATCCCTAACCCTAACCCTTCCGAAAGTCGGAGAAGCTCAAGGATGGTACCGATCGATGCGCGCTACCCCATTTAGTGGGGGTAGAGCCTACTTGCAAGTCTCTCCGACCTTCACAAAAAAAGTTATTCAAGAATATCTCCTCAGATTTGGGGGAATTTCGTCGGTCGACCTCTTCCGAAGGTCGTACAAGCTCGGGGATGGTACCAATCGATCCGCAGGACCCAAATTAATCCAGATGCAACCACTTTCCAAGTCTCTCCGACCTTCACAAAAAAAGTTATTCAAGAATATCTCTTTCTCCTATGTGCTTTCATCCCTAACCCTAACCCTAACCCTTCCGAAAGTCGGAGAAGCTCAAGGATGGTACCGATCGATGCGCGCTACCCCATTTAGTGGGGGTAGAGCCTACTTGCAAGTCTCTCCGACCTTCACAAAAAAAGTTATTCAAGAATATCTCTTTCTCCTATGTGCTTTCATCCCTAACCCTAACCCTAACCCTTCCGAAAGTCGGAGAAGCTCAAGGATGGTACCGATCGATGCGCGCTACCCCATTTAGTGGGGGTAGAGCCTACTTGCAAGTCTCTCCGACCTTCACAAAAAAAGTTATTCAAGAATATCTCTTTCTCCTATGTGCTTTCATCCCTAACCCTAACCCTAACCCTTCCGAAAGTCGGAGAAGCTCAAAGATGGTACCGATCGATGCGCGCTACCCCATTTAGTGGGGGTAGAGCCTACTTGCAAGTCTCTCCGACCTTCAAAAAAAAAGTTATTCAAGAATATCTCTTTCTCCTATGTGCTTTCATCCCTAACCCTAACCCTAACCCTTCCGAAAGTCGGAGAAGCTCAAGGATGGTACTGATCGATGCGCGCAACCCCATTTAGTGGGGGTAGAGCCTACTTGCAAGTCTCCCGACCTTCACAAAAAAAGTTATTCAAGAATATCTCCTCAGATTTGGGGGAATTTCGTCGGTCGACCTCTTCCGAAGGTCGTACAAGCTCGGGGATGGTACCAATCGATCCGCAGGACCCAAATTAGTCCAGATGCAACCACTTTCCAAGTCTCTCCGACCTTCACAAAAAAAGTTATTCAAGAATATCTCTTTCTCCTATGTGCTTTCATCCCTAACCCTAACCCTAACCCTTCCGAAAGTCGGAGAAGCTCAAGGATGGTACCGATCGATGCGCGCTACCCCATTTAGTGGGGGTAGAGCCTACTTGCAAGTCTCTCCGACCTTCACAAAAAAAGTTATTCAAGAATATCTCCTCAGATTTGGGGGAATTTCGTCGGTCGACCTCTTCCGAAGGTCGTACAAGCTCGGGGATGGTACCAATCGATCCGCAGGACCCAAATTAGTCCAGATGCAACCACTTTCCAAGTCTCTCCGACCTTCACAAAAAAAGTTATTCAAGAATATCTCTTTCTCCTATGTGCTTTCATCCCTAACCCTAACCCTAACCCTTCCGAAAGTCGGAGAAGCTCAAGGATGGTACCGATCGATGCGCGCTACCCCATTTAGTGGGGGTAGAGCCTACTTGCAAGTCTCTCCGACCTTCACAAAAAAAGTTATTCAAGAATATCTCCTCAGATTTGGGGGAATTTCGTCGGTCGACCTCTTCCGAAGGTCGTACAAGCTCGGGGATGGTACCAATCGATCCGCAGGACCCAAATTAGTCCAGATGCAACCACTTTCCAAGTCTCTCCGACCTTCACAAAAAAAGTTATTCAAGAATATCTCTTTCTCCTATGTGCTTTCATCCCTAACCCTAACCCTAACCCTTCCGAAAGTCGGAGAAGCTCAAGGATGGTACCGATCGATGCGCGCTACCCCATTTAGTGGGGGTAGAGCCTACTTGCAAGTCTCTCCGACCTTCACAAAAAAAGTTATTCAAGAATATCTCTTTCTCCTATGTGCTTTCATCCCTAACCCTAACCCTAACCCTTCCGAAAGTCGGAGAAGCTCAAGGATGGTACCGATCGATGCGCGCTACCCCATTTAGTGGGGGTAGAGCCTACTTGCAAGTCTCTCCGACCTTCACAAAAAAAGTTATTCAAGAATATCTCTTTCTCCTATGTGCTTTCATCCCTAACCCTAACCCTAACCCTTCCGAAAGTCGGAGAAGCTCAAGGATGGTACCGATCGATGCGCGCTACCCCATTTAGTGGGGGTAGAGCCTACTTGCAAGTCTCTCCGACCTTCACAAAAAAAGTTATTCAAGAATATCTCTTTCTCCTATGTGCTTTCATCCCTAACCCTAACCCTAACCCTTCCGAAAGTCGGAGAAGCTCAAGGATGGTACTGATCGATGCGCGCAACCCCATTTAGTGGGGGTAGAGCCTACTTGCAAGTCTCTCCGACCTTCACAAAAAAAGTTATTCAAGAATATCTCCTCAGATTTGGGGGAATTTCGTCGGTCGACCTCTTCCGAAGGTCGTACAAGCTCGGGGATGGTACCAATCGATCCGCAGGACCCAAATTAGTCCAGATGCAACCACTTTCCAAGTCTCTCCGACCTTCACAAAAAAAGTTATTCAAGAATATCTCTTTCTCCTATGTGCTTTCATCCCTAACCCTAACCCTAACCCTTCCGAAAGTCGGAGAAGCTCAAGGATGGTACTGATCGATGCGCGCAACCCCATTTAGTGGGGGTAGAGCCTACTTGCAAGTCTCTCCGACCTTCACAAAAAAAGTTATTCAAGAATATCTCCTCAGATTTGGGGGAATTTCGTCGGTCGACCTCTTCCGAAGGTCGTACAAGCTCGGGGATGGTACCAATCGATCTGCAGGACCCAAATTAGTCCAGATGCAACCACTTTCCAAGTCTCTCCGACCTTCACAAAAAAAGTTATTCAAGAATATCTCTTTCTCCTATGTGCTTTCATCCCTAACCCTAACCCTAACCCTTCCGAAAGTCGGAGAAGCTCAAGGATGGTACCGATCGATGCGCGCTACCCCATTTAGTGGGGGTAGAGCCTACTTGCAAGTCTCTCCGACCTTCACAAAAAAAGTTATTCAAGAATATCTCTTTCTCCTATGTGCTTTCATCCCTAACCCTAACCCTAACCCTTCCGAAAGTCGGAGAAGCTCAAGGATGGTACCGATCGATGCGCGCAACCCCATTTAGTGGGGGTAGAGCCTACTTGCAAGTCTCTCCGACCTTCACAAAAAAAGTTATTCAAGAATATCTCCTCAGATTTGGGGGAATTTCGTCGGTCGACCTCTTCCGAAGGTCGTACAAGCTCGGGGATGGTACCAATCGATCCGCAGGACCCAAATTAGTCCAGATGCAACCACTTTCCAAGTCTCTCCGACCTTCACAAAAAAAGTTATTCAAGAATATCTCTTTCTCCTATGTGCTTTCATCCCTAACCCTAACCCTTCCGAAAGTCGGAGAAGCTCAAGGATGGTACCGATCGATGCGCGCTACCCCATTTAGTGGGGGTAGAGCATACTTGCAAGTCTCTCCGACCTTCACAAAAAAAGTTATTCAAGAATATCTCCTCAGATTTGGGGGAATTTCGTCGGTCGACCTCTTCCGAAGGTCGTACAAGCTCGGGGATGGTACCAATCGATCCGCAGGACCCAAATTAGTCCAGATGCAACCACTTTCCAAGTCTCTCCGACCTTCAGAAAAAAAGTTATTCAAGAATATCTCTTTCTCCTATGTGCTTTCATCCCTAACCCTAACCCTAACCCTTCCGAAAGTCGGAGAAGCTCAAGGATGGTACTGATCGATGCGCGCAACCCCATTTAGTGGGGGTAGAGCCTACTTGCAAGTCTCTCCGACCTTCACAAAAAAAGTTATTCAAGAATATCTCCTCAGATTTGGGGGAATTTCGTCGGTCGACCTCTTCCGAAGGTCGTACAAGCTCGGGGATGGTACCAATCGATCTGCAGGACCCAAATTAGTCCAGATGCAACCACTTTCCAAGTCTCTCCGACCTTCACAAAAAAAGTTATTCAAGAATATCTCTTTCTCCTATGTGCTTTCATCCCTAACCCTAACCCTAACCCTTCCGAAAGTCGGAGAAGCTCAAGGATGGTACCGATCGATGCGCGCTACCCCATTTAGTGGGGGTAGAGCCTACTTGCAAGTCTCTCCGACCTTCACAAAAAAAGTTATTCAAGAATATCTCTTTCTCCTATGTGCTTTCATCCCTAACCCTAACCCTAACCCTTCCGAAAGTCGGAGAAGCTCAAGGATGGTACCGATCGATGCGCGCAACCCCATTTAGTGGGGGTAGAGCCTACTTGCAAGTCTCTCCGACCTTCACAAAAAAAGTTATTCAAGAATATCTCCTCAGATTTGGGGGAATTTCGTCGGTCGACCTCTTCCGAAGGTCGTACAAGCTCGGGGATGGTACTAATCGATCCGCAGGACCCAAATTAGTCCAGATGCAACCACTTTCCAAGTCTCTCCGACCTTCACAAAAAAAGTTATTCAAGAATATCTCTTTCTCCTATGTGCTTTCATCCCTAACCCTAACCCTAACCCTTCCGAAAGTCGGAGAAGCTCAAGGATGGTACCGATCGATGCGCGCAACCCCATTTAGTGGGGGTAGAGCCTACTTGCAAGTCTCTCCGACCTTCACAAAAAAAGTTATTCAAGAATATCTCCTCAGATTTGGGGGAATTTCGTCGGTCGACCTCTTCCGAAGGTCGTACAAGCTCGGGGATGGTACCAATCGATCTGCAGGACCCAAATTAGTCCAGATGCAACCACTTTCCAAGTCTCTCCGACCTTCACAAAAAAAGTTATTCAAGAATATCTCTTTCTCCTATGTGCTTTCATCCCTAACCCTAACCCTAACCCTTCCGAAAGTCGGAGAAGCTCAAGGATGGTACCGATCGATGCGCGCTACCCCATTTAGTGGGGGTAGAGCCTACTTGCAAGTCTCTCCGACCTTCACAAAAAAAGTTATTCAAGAATATCTCCTCAGATTTGGGGGAATTTCGTCGGTCGACCTCTTCCGAAGGTCGTACAAGCTCGGGGATGGTACCAATCGATCTGCAGGACCCAAATTAGTCCAGATGCAACCACTTTCCAAGTCTCTCCGACCTTCACAAAAAAAGTTATTCAAGAATATCTCTTTCTCCTATGTGCTTTCATCCCTAACCCTAACCCTAACCCTTCCGAAAGTCGGAGAAGCTCAAGGATGGTACCGATCGATGCGCGCTACCCCATTTAGTGGGGGTAGAGCCTACTTGCAAGTCTCTCCGACCTTCACAAAAAAAGTTATTCAAGAATATCTCTTTCTCCTATGTGCTTTCATCCCTAACCCTAACCCTAACCCTTCCGAAAGTCGGAGAAGCTCAAGGATGGTACCGATCGATGCGCGCAACCCCATTTAGTGGGGGTAGAGCCTACTTGCAAGTCTCTCCGACCTTCACAAAAAAAGTTATTCAAGAATATCTCCTCAGATTTGGGGGAATTTCGTCGGTCGACCTCTTCCGAAGGTCGTACAAGCTCGGGGATGGTACCAATCGATCCGCAGGACCCAAATTAGTCCAGATGCAACCACTTTCCAAGTCTCTCCGACCTTCACAAAAAAAGTTATTCAAGAATATCTCTTTCTCCTATGTGCTTTCATCCCTAACCCTAACCCTTCCGAAAGTCGGAGAAGCTCAAGGATGGTACCGATCGATGCGCGCTACCCCATTTAGTGGGGGTAGAGCATACTTGCAAGTCTCTCCGACCTTCACAAAAAAAGTTATTCAAGAATATCTCCTCAGATTTGGGGGAATTTCGTCGGTCGACCTCTTCCGAAGGTCGTACAAGCTCGGGGATGGTACCAATCGATCCGCAGGACCCAAATTAGTCCAGATGCAACCACTTTCCAAGTCTCTCCGACCTTCAGAAAAAAAGTTATTCAAGAATATCTCTTTCTCCTATGTGCTTTCATCCCTAACCCTAACCCTAACCCTTCCGAAAGTCGGAGAAGCTCAAGGATGGTACTGATCGATGCGCGCAACCCCATTTAGTGGGGGTAGAGCCTACTTGCAAGTCTCTCCGACCTTCACAAAAAAAGTTATTCAAGAATATCTCCTCAGATTTGGGGGAATTTCGTCGGTCGACCTCTTCCGAAGGTCGTACAAGCTCGGGGATGGTACCAATCGATCTGCAGGACCCAAATTAGTCCAGATGCAACCACTTTCCAAGTCTCTCCGACCTTCACAAAAAAAGTTATTCAAGAATATCTCTTTCTCCTATGTGCTTTCATCCCTAACCCTAACCCTAACCCTTCCGAAAGTCGGAGAAGCTCAAGGATGGTACCGATCGATGCGCGCTACCCCATTTAGTGGGGGTAGAGCCTACTTGCAAGTCTCTCCGACCTTCACAAAAAAAGTTATTCAAGAATATCTCTTTCTCCTATGTGCTTTCATCCCTAACCCTAACCCTAACCCTTCCGAAAGTCGGAGAAGCTCAAGGATGGTACCGATCGATGCGCGCAACCCCATTTAGTGGGGGTAGAGCCTACTTGCAAGTCTCTCCGACCTTCACAAAAAAAGTTATTCAAGAATATCTCCTCAGATTTGGGGGAATTTCGTCGGTCGACCTCTTCCGAAGGTCGTACAAGCTCGGGGATGGTACTAATCGATCCGCAGGACCCAAATTAGTCCAGATGCAACCACTTTCCAAGTCTCTCCGACCTTCACAAAAAAAGTTATTCAAGAATATCTCTTTCTCCTATGTGCTTTCATCCCTAACCCTAACCCTAACCCTTCCGAAAGTCGGAGAAGCTCAAGGATGGTACCGATCGATGCGCGCAACCCCATTTAGTGGGGGTAGAGCCTACTTGCAAGTCTCTCCGACCTTCACAAAAAAAGTTATTCAAGAATATCTCCTCAGATTTGGGGGAATTTCGTCGGTCGACCTCTTCCGAAGGTCGTACAAGCTCGGGGATGGTACCAATCGATCCGCAGGACCCAAATTAGTCCAGATGCAACCACTTTCCAAGTCTCTCCGACCTTCACAAAAAAAGTTATTCAAGAATATCTCTTTCTCCTATGTGCTTTCATCCCTAACCCTAACCCTTCCGAAAGTCGGAGAAGCTCAAGGATGGTACCGATCGATGCGCGCTACCCCATTTAGTGGGGGTAGAGCCTACTTGCAAGTCTCTCCGACCTTCACAAAAAATGTTATTCAAGAATATCTCCTCAGATTTGGGGGAATTTCGTCGGTCGACCTCTTCCGAAGGTCGTACAAGCTCGGGGATGGTACCAATCGATCCGCAGGACCCAAATTAGTCCAGATGCAACCACTTTCCAAGTCTCTCCGACCTTCACAAAAAAAGTTATTCAAGAATATCTCTTTCTCCTATGTGCTTTCATCCCTAACCCTAACCCTAACCCTTCCGAAAGTCGGAGAAGCTCAAGGATGGTACCGATCGATGCGCGCTACCCCATTTAGTGGGGGTAGAGCCTACTTGCAAGTCTCTCCGACCTTCACAAAAAAAGTTATTCAAGAATATCTCTTTCTCCTATGTGCTTTCATCCCTAACCCTAACCCTAACCCTTCCGAAAGTCGGAGAAGCTCAAGGATGGTACCGATCGATGCGCGTTACCCCATTTAGTGGGGGTAGAGCCTACTTGCAAGTCTCTCCGACCTTCACAAAAAAAGTTATTCAAGAATATCTCTTTCTCCTATGTGCTTTCATCCCTAACCCTAACCCTAACCCTTCCGAAAGTCGGAGAAGCTCAAAGATGGTACCGATCGATGCGCGCTACCCCATTTAGTGGGGGTAGAGCCTACTTGCAAGTCTCTCCGACCTTCAAAAAAAAAGTTATTCAAGAATATCTCTTTCTCCTATGTGCTTTCATCCCTAACCCTAACCCTAACCCTTCCGAAAGTCGGAGAAGCTCAAGGATGGTACTGATCGATGCGCGCAACCCCATTTAGTGGGGGTAGAGCCTACTTGCAAGTCTCTCCGACCTTCACAAAAAAAGTTATTCAAGAATATCTCCTCAGATTTGGGGGAATTTCGTCGGTCGACCTCTTCCGAAGGTCGTACAAGCTCGGGGATGGTACCAATCGATCCGCAGGACCCAAATTAGTCCAGATGCAACCACTTTCCAAGTCTCTCCGACCTTCACAAAAAAAGTTATTCAAGAATATCTCTTTCTCCTATGTGCTTTCATCCCTAACCCTAACCCTAACCCTTCCGAAAGTCGGAGAAGCTCAAGGATGGTACCGATCGATGCGCGCTACCCCATTTAGTGGGGGTAGAGCCTACTTGCAAGTCTCTCCGACCTTCACAAAAAAAGTTATTCAAGAATATCTCCTCAGATTTGGGGGAATTTCGTCGGTCGACCTCTTCCGAAGGTCGTACAAGCTCGGGGATGGTACCAATCGATCCGCAGGACCCAAATTAGTCCAGATGCAACCACTTTCCAAGTCTCTCCGACCTTCACAAAAAAAGTTATTCAAGAATATCTCTTTCTCCTATGTGCTTTCATCCCTAACCCTAACCCTAACCCTTCCGAAAGTCGGAGAAGCTCAAGGATGGTACCGATCGATGCGCGCTACCCCATTTAGTGGGGGTAGAGCCTACTTGCAAGTCTCTCCGACCTTCACAAAAAAAGTTATTCAAGAATATCTCTTTCTCCTATGTGCTTTCATCCCTAACCCTAACCCTTCCGAAAGTCGGAGAAGCTCAAGGATGGTACCGATCGATGCGCGCTACCCCATTTAGTGGGGGTAGAGCCTACTTGCAAGTCTCTCCGACCTTCACAAAAAAAGTTATTCAAGAATATCTCTTTCTCCTATGTGCTTTCATCCCTAACCCTAACCCTAACTCTTCCGAAAGTCGGAGAAGCTCAAGGATGGTACCGATCGATGCGCGCTACCCCATTTAGTGGGGGTAGAGCCTACTTGCAAGTCTCTCCGACCTTCACAAAAAAAGTTATTCAAGAATATCTCTTTCTCCTATGTGCTTTCATCCCTAACCCTAACCCTAACCCTTCCGAAAGTCGGAGAAGCTCAAGGATGGTACTGATCGATGCGCGCAACCCCATTTAGTGGGGGTAGAGCCTACTTGCAAGTCTCTCCGACCTTCACAAAAAAAGTTATTCAAGAATATCTCCTCAGATTTGGGGGAATTTCGTCGGTCGACCTCTTCCGAAGGTCGTACAAGCTCGGGGATGGTACCAATCGATCCGCAGGACCCAAATTAGTCCAGATGCAACCACTTTCCAAGTCTCTCCGACCTTCACAAAAAAAGTTATTCAAGAATATCTCTTTCTCCTATGTGCTTTCATCCCTAACCCTAACCCTAACCCTTCCGAAAGTCGGAGAAGCTCAAGGATGGTACCGATCGATGCGCGCTACCCCATTTAGTGGGGGTAGAGCCTACTTGCAAGTCTCTCCGACCTTCACAAAAAAAGTTATTCAAGAATATCTCTTTCTCCTATGTGCTTTCATCCCTAACCCTAACCCTAACCCTTCCGAAAGTCGGAGAAGCTCAAGGATGGTACCGATCGATGCGCGCAACCCCATTTAGTGGGGGTAGAGCCTACTTGCAAGTCTCTCCGACCTTCACAAAAAAAGTTATTCAAGAATATCTCCTCAGATTTGGGGGAATTTCGTCGGTCGACCTCTTCCGAAGGTCGTACAAGCTCGGGGATGGTACCAATCGATCCGCAGGACCCAAATTAGTCCAGATGCAACCACTTTCCAAGTCTCTCCGACCTTCACAAAAAAAGTTATTCAAGAATATCTCTTTCACCTATGTGCTTTCATCCCTAACCCTAACCCTTCCGAAAGTCGGAGAAGCTCAAGGATGGTACCGATCGATGCGCGCTACCCCATTTAGTGGGGGTAGAGCCTACTTGCAAGTCTCTCCGACCTTCACAAAAAAAGTTATTCAAGAATATCTCCTCAGATTTGGGGGAATTTCGTCGGTCGACCTCTTCCGAAGGTCGTACAAGCTCGGGGATGGTACCAATCGATCCGCAGGACCCAAATTAGTCCAGATGCAACCACTTTCCAAGTCTCTCCGACCTTCACAAAAAAAGTTATTCAAGAATATCTCTTTCTCCTATGTGCTTTCATCCCTAACCCTAACCCTAACCCTTCCGAAAGTCGGAGAAGCTCAAGGATGGTACCGATCGATGCGCGCTACCCCATTTAGTGGGGGTAGAGCCTACTTGCAAGTCTCTCCGACCTTCACAAAAAAAGTTATTCAAGAATATCTCTTTCTCCTATGTGCTTTCATCCCTAACCCTAACCCTAACCCTTCCGAAAGTCGGAGAAGCTCAAGGATGGTACCGATCGATGCGCGCAACCCCATTTAGTGGGGGTAGAGCCTACTTGCAAGTCTCTCCGACCTTCACAAAAAAAGTTATTCAAGAATATCTCCTCAGATTTGGGGGAATTTCGTCGGTCGACCTCTTCCGAAGGTCGTACAAGCTCGGGGATGGTACCAATCGATCCGCAGGACCCAAATTAGTCCAGATGCAACCACTTTCCAAGTCTCTCCGACCTTCACAAAAAAAGTTATTCAAGAATATCTCTTTCACCTATGTGCTTTCATCCCTAACCCTAACCCTTCCGAAAGTCGGAGAAGCTCAAGGATGGTACCGATCGATGCGCGCTACCCCATTTAGTGGGGGTAGAGCCTACTTGCAAGTCTCTCCGACCTTCACAAAAAAAGTTATTCAAGAATATCTCCTCAGATTTGGGGGAATTTCGTCGGTCGACCTCTTCCGAAGGTCGTACAAGCTCGGGGATGGTACCAATCGATCCGCAGGACCCAAATTAGTCCAGATGCAACCACTTTCCAAGTCTCTCCGACCTTCACAAAAAAAGTTATTCAAGAATATCTCTTTCTCCTATGTGCTTTCATCCCTAACCCTAACCCTAACCCTTCCGAAAGTCGGAGAAGCTCAAGGATGGTACCGATCGATGCGCGCTACCCCATTTAGTGGGGGTAGAGCCTACTTGCAAGTCTCTCCGACCTTCACAAAAAAAGTTATTCAAGAATATCTCTTTCTCCTATGTGCTTTCATCCCTAACCCTAACCCTAACCCTTCCGAAAGTCGGAGAAGCTCAAGGATGGTACCGATCGATGCGCGCTACCCCATTTAGTGGGGGTAGAGCCTACTTGCAAGTCTCTCCGACCTTCACAAAAAAAGTTATTCAAGAATATCTCTTTCTCCTATGTGCTTTCATCCCTAACCCTAACCCTAACCCTTCCGAAAGTCGGAGAAGCTCAAAGATGGTACCGATCGATGCGCGCTACCCCATTTAGTGGGGGTAGAGCCTACTTGCAAGTCTCTCCGACCTTCAAAAAAAAAGTTATTCAAGAATATCTCTTTCTCCTATGTGCTTTCATCCCTAACCCTAACCCTAACCCTTCCGAAAGTCGGAGAAGCTCAAGGATGGTACTGATCGATGCGCGCAACCCCATTTAGTGGGGGTAGAGCCTACTTGCAAGTCTCTCCGACCTTCACAAAAAAAGTTATTCAAGAATATCTCCTCAGATTTGGGGGAATTTCGTCGGTCGACCTCTTCCGAAGGTCGTACAAGCTCGGGGATGGTACCAATCGATCCGCAGGACCCAAATTAGTCCAGATGCAACCACTTTCCAAGTCTCTCCGACCTTCACAAAAAAAGTTATTCAAGAATATCTCTTTCTCCTATGTGCTTTCATCCCTAACCCTAACCCTAACCCTTCCGAAAGTCGGAGAAGCTCAAGGATGGTACCGATCGATGCGCGCTACCCCATTTAGTGGGGGTAGAGCCTACTTGCAAGTCTCTCCGACCTTCACAAAAAAAGTTATTCAAGAATATCTCCTCAGATTTGGGGGAATTTCGTCGGTCGACCTCTTCCGAAGGTCGTACAAGCTCGGGGATGGTACCAATCGATCCGCAGGACCCAAATTAGTCCAGATGCAACCACTTTCCAAGTCTCTCCGACCTTCACAAAAAAAGTTATTCAAGAATATCTCTTTCTCCTATGTGCTTTCATCCCTAACCCTAACCCTAACCCTTCCGAAAGTCGGAGAAGCTCAAGGATGGTACCGATCGATGCGCGCTACCCCATTTAGTGGGGGTAGAGCCTACTTGCAAGTCTCTCCGACCTTCACAAAAAAAGTTATTCAAGAATATCTCTTTCTCCTATGTGCTTTCATCCCTAACCCTAACCCTAACCCTTCCGAAAGTCGGAGAAGCTCAAGGATGGTACCGATCGATGCGCGCTACCCCATTTAGTGGGGGTAGAGCCTACTTGCAAGTCTCTCCGACCTTCACAAAAAAAGTTATTCAAGAATATCTCTTTCTCCTATGTGCTTTCATCCCTAACCCTAACCCTAACCCTTCCGAAAGTCGGAGAAGCTCAAGGATGGTACCGATCGATGCGCGCTACCCCATTTAGTGGGGGTAGAGCCTACTTGCAAGTCTCTCCGACCTTCACAAAAAAAGTTATTCAAGAATATCTCTTTCTCCTATGTGCTTTCATCCCTAACCCTAACCCTAACCCTTCCGAAAGTCGGAGAAGCTCAAGGATGGTACTGATCGATGCGCGCAACCCCATTTAGTGGGGGTAGAGCCTACTTGCAAGTCTCTCCGACCTTCACAAAAAAAGTTATTCAAGAATATCTCCTCAGATTTGGGGGAATTTCGTCGGTCGACCTCTTCCGAAGGTCGTACAAGCTCGGGGATGGTACCAATCGATCCGCAGGACCCAAATTAGTCCAGATGCAACCACTTTCCAAGTCTCTCCGACCTTCACAAAAAAAGTTATTCAAGAATATCTCTTTCTCCTATGTGCTTTCATCCCTAACCCTAACCCTAACCCTTCCGAAAGTCGGAGAAGCTCAAGGATGGTACTGATCGATGCGCGCAACCCCATTTAGTGGGGGTAGAGCCTACTTGCAAGTCTCTCCGACCTTCACAAAAAAAGTTATTCAAGAATATCTCCTCAGATTTGGGGGAATTTCGTCGGTCGACCTCTTCCGAAGGTCGTACAAGCTCGGGGATGGTACCAATCGATCTGCAGGACCCAAATTAGTCCAGATGCAACCACTTTCCAAGTCTCTCCGACCTTCACAAAAAAAGTTATTCAAGAATATCTCTTTCTCCTATGTGCTTTCATCCCTAACCCTAACCCTAACCCTTCCGAAAGTCGGAGAAGCTCAAGGATGGTACCGATCGATGCGCGCTACCCCATTTAGTGGGGGTAGAGCCTACTTGCAAGTCTCTCCGACCTTCACAAAAAAAGTTATTCAAGAATATCTCTTTCTCCTATGTGCTTTCATCCCTAACCCTAACCCTAACCCTTCCGAAAGTCGGAGAAGCTCAAGGATGGTACCGATCGATGCGCGCAACCCCATTTAGTGGGGGTAGAGCCTACTTGCAAGTCTCTCCGACCTTCACAAAAAAAGTTATTCAAGAATATCTCCTCAGATTTGGGGGAATTTCGTCGGTCGACCTCTTCCGAAGGTCGTACAAGCTCGGGGATGGTACCAATCGATCCGCAGGACCCAAATTAGTCCAGATGCAACCACTTTCCAAGTCTCTCCGACCTTCACAAAAAAAGTTATTCAAGAATATCTCTTTCTCCTATGTGCTTTCATCCCTAACCCTAACCCTTCCGAAAGTCGGAGAAGCTCAAGGATGGTACCGATCGATGCGCGCTACCCCATTTAGTGGGGGTAGAGCCTACTTGCAAGTCTCTCCGACCTTCACAAAAAAAGTTATTCAAGAATATCTCCTCAGATTTGGGGGAATTTCGTCGGTCGACCTCTTCCGAAGGTCGTACAAGCTCGGGGATGGTACCAATCGATCCGCAGGACCCAAATTAGTCCAGATGCAACCACTTTCCAAGTCTCTCCGACCTTCACAAAAAAAGTTATTCAAGAATATCTCTTTCTCCTATGTGCTTTCATCCCTAACCCTAACCCTAACCCTTCCGAAAGTCGGAGAAGCTCAAGGATGGTACCGATCGATGCGCGCTACCCCATTTAGTGGGGGTAGAGCCTACTTGCAAGTCTCTCCGACCTTCACAAAAAAAGTTATTCAAGAATATCTCTTTCTCCTATGTGCTTTCATCCCTAACCCTAACCCTAACCCTTCCGAAAGTCGGAGAAGCTCAAGGATGGTACCGATCGATGCGCGCTACCCCATTTAGTGGGGGTAGAGCCTACTTGCAAGTCTCTCCGACCTTCACAAAAAAAGTTATTCAAGAATATCTCTTTCTCCTATGTGCTTTCATCCCTAACCCTAACCCTTCCGAAAGTCGGAGAAGCTCAAAGATGGTACCGATCGATGCGCGCTACCCCATTTAGTGGGGGTAGAGCCTACTTGCAAGTCTCTCCGACCTTCAAAAAAAAAGTTATTCAAGAATATCTCTTTCTCCTATGTGCTTTCATCCCTAACCCTAACCCTAACCCTTCCGAAAGTCGGAGAAGCTCAAGGATGGTACTGATCGATGCGCGAAACCCCATTTAGTGGGGGTAGAGCCTACTTGCAAGTCTCTCCGACCTTCACAAAAAAAGTTATTCAAGAATATCTCCTCAGATTTGGGGGAATTTCGTCGGTCGACCTCTTCCGAAGGTCGTACAAGCTCGGGGATGGTACCAATCGATCCGCAGGACCCAAATTAGTCCAGATGCAACCACTTTCCAAGTCTCTCCGACCTTCACAAAAAAAGTTATTCAAGAATATCTCTTTCTCCTATGTGCTTTCATCCCTAACCCTAACCCTAACCCTTCCGAAAGTCGGAAAAGCTCAAGGATGGTACCGATCGATGCGCGCTACCCCATTTAGTGGGGGTAGAGCCTACTTGCAAGTCTCTCCGACCTTCACAAAAAAAGTTATTCAAGAATATCTCCTCAGATTTGGGGGAATTTCGTCGGTCGACCTCTTCCGAAGGTCGTACAAGCTCGGGGATGGTACCAATCGATCCGCAGGACCCAAATTAGTCCAGATGCAACCACTTTCCAAGTCTCTCCGACCTTCACAAAAAAAGTTATTCAAGAATATCTCTTTCTCCTATGTGCTTTCATCCCTAACCCTAACCCTAACCCTTCCGAAAGTCGGAGAAGCTCAAGGATGGTACCGATCGATGCGCGCTACCCCATTTAGTGGGGGTAGAGCCTACTTGCAAGTCTCTCCGACCTTCACAAAAAAAGTTATTCAAGAATATCTCTTTCTCCTATGTGCTTTCATCCCTAACCCTAACCCTAACCCTTCCGAAAGTCGGAGAAGCTCAAGGATGGTACCGATCGATGCGCGCTACCCCATTTAGTGGGGGTAGAGCCTACTTGCAAGTCTCTCCGACCTTCACAAAAAAAGTTATTCAAGAATATCTCTTTCTCCTATGTGCTTTCATCCCTAACCCTAACCCTAACCCTTCCGAAAGTCGGAGAAGCTCAAGGATGGTACCGATCGATGCGCGCTACCCCATTTAGTGGGGGTAGAGCCTACTTGCAAGTCTCTCCGACCTTCACAAAAAAAGTTATTCAAGAATATCTCTTTCTCCTATGTGCTTTCATCCCTAACCCTAACCCTTCCGAAAGTCGGAGAAGCTCAAAGATGGTACCGATCGATGCGCGCTACCCCATTTAGTGGGGGTAGAGCCTACTTGCAAGTCTCTCCGACCTTCAAAAAAAAAGTTATTCAAGAATATCTCTTTCTCCTATGTGCTTTCATCCCTAACCCTAACCCTAACCCTTCCGAAAGTCGGAGAAGCTCAAGGATGGTACTGATCGATGCGCGAAACCCCATTTAGTGGGGGTAGAGCCTACTTGCAAGTCTCTCCGACCTTCACAAAAAAAGTTATTCAAGAATATCTCCTCAGATTTGGGGGAATTTCGTCGGTCGACCTCTTCCGAAGGTCGTACAAGCTCGGGGATGGTACCAATCGATCCGCAGGACCCAAATTAGTCCAGATGCAACCACTTTCCAAGTCTCTCCGACCTTCACAAAAAAAGTTATTCAAGAATATCTCTTTCTCCTATGTGCTTTCATCCCTAACCCTAACCCTAACCCTTCCGAAAGTCGGAAAAGCTCAAGGATGGTACCGATCGATGCGCGCTACCCCATTTAGTGGGGGTAGAGCCTACTTGCAAGTCTCTCCGACCTTCACAAAAAAAGTTATTCAAGAATATCTCCTCAGATTTGGGGGAATTTCGTCGGTCGACCTCTTCCGAAGGTCGTACAAGCTCGGGGATGGTACCAATCGATCCGCAGGACCCAAATTAGTCCAGATGCAACCACTTTCCAAGTCTCTCCGACCTTCACAAAAAAAGTTATTCAAGAATATCTCTTTCTCCTATGTGCTTTCATCCCTAACCCTAACCCTAACCCTTCCGAAAGTCGGAGAAGCTCAAGGATGGTACCGATCGATGCGCGCTACCCCATTTAGTGGGGGTAGAGCCTACTTGCAAGTCTCTCCGACCTTCACAAAAAAAGTTATTCAAGAATATCTCTTTCTCCTATGTGCTTTCATCCCTAACCCTAACCCTAACCCTTCCGAAAGTCGGAGAAGCTCAAGGATGGTACCGATCGATGCGCGCTACCCCATTTAGTGGGGGTAGAGCCTACTTGCAAGTCTCTCCGACCTTCACAAAAAAAGTTATTCAAGAATATCTCTTTCTCCTATGTGCTTTCATCCCTAACCCTAACCCTAACCCTTCCGAAAGTCGGAGAAGCTCAAGGATGGTACCGATCGATGCGCGCTACCCCATTTAGTGGGGGTAGAGCCTACTTGCAAGTCTCTCCGACCTTCACAAAAAAAGTTATTCAAGAATATCTCTTTCTCCTATGTGCTTTCATCCCTAACCCTAACCCTAACCCTTCCGAAAGTCGGAGAAGCTCAAGGATGGTACTGATCGATGCGCGCAACCCCATTTAGTGGGGGTAGAGCCTACTTGCAAGTCTCTCCGACCTTCACAAAAAAAGTTATTCAAGAATATCTCCTCAGATTTGGGGGAATTTCGTCGGTCGACCTCTTCCGAAGGTCGTACAAGCTCGGGGATGGTACCAATCGATCCGCAGGACCCAAATTAGTCCAGATGCAACCACTTTCCAAGTCTCTCCGACCTTCACAAAAAAAGTTATTCAAGAATATCTCTTTCTCCTATGTGCTTTCATCCCTAACCCTAACCCTAACCCTTCCGAAAGTCGGAGAAGCTCAAGGATGGTACTGATCGATGCGCGCAACCCCATTTAGTGGGGGTAGAGCCTACTTGCAAGTCTCTCCGACCTTCACAAAAAAAGTTATTCAAGAATATCTCCTCAGATTTGGGGGAATTTCGTCGGTCGACCTCTTCCGAAGGTCGTACAAGCTCGGGGATGGTACCAATCGATCTGCAGGACCCAAATTAGTCCAGATGCAACCACTTTCCAAGTCTCTCCGACCTTCACAAAAAAAGTTATTCAAGAATATCTCTTTCTCCTATGTGCTTTCATCCCTAACCCTAACCCTAACCCTTCCGAAAGTCGGAGAAGCTCAAGGATGGTACCGATCGATGCGCGCTACCCCATTTAGTGGGGGTAGAGCCTACTTGCAAGTCTCTCCGACCTTCACAAAAAAAGTTATTCAAGAATATCTCTTTCTCCTATGTGCTTTCATCCCTAACCCTAACCCTAACCCTTCCGAAAGTCGGAGAAGCTCAAGGATGGTACCGATCGATGCGCGCAACCCCATTTAGTGGGGGTAGAGCCTACTTGCAAGTCTCTCCGACCTTCACAAAAAAAGTTATTCAAGAATATCTCCTCAGATTTGGGGGAATTTCGTCGGTCGACCTCTTCCGAAGGTCGTACAAGCTCGGGGATGGTACCAATCGATCCGCAGGACCCAAATTAGTCCAGATGCAACCACTTTCCAAGTCTCTCCGACCTTCACAAAAAAAGTTATTCAAGAATATCTCTTTCTCCTATGTGCTTTCATCCCTAACCCTAACCCTAACCCTTCCGAAAGTCGGAGAAGCTCAAGGATGGTACTGATCGATGCGCGCAACCCCATTTAGTGGGGGTAGAGCCTACTTGCAAGTCTCTCCGACCTTCACAAAAAAAGTTATTCAAGAATATCTCCTCAGATTTGGGGGAATTTCGTCGGTCGACCTCTTCCGAAGGTCGTACAAGCTCGGGGATGGTACCAATCGATCTGCAGGACCCAAATTAGTCCAGATGCAACCACTTTTCAAGTCTCTCCGACCTTCACAAAAAAAGTTATTCAAGAATATCTCTTTCTCCTATGTGCTTTCATCCCTAACCCTAACCCTAACCCTTCCGAAAGTCGGAGAAGCTCAAGGATGGTACCGATCGATGTGCGCTACCCCATTTAGTGGGGGTAGAGCCTACTTGCAAGTCTCTCCGACCTTCACAAAAAAAGTTATTCAAGAATATCTCTTTCTCCTATGTGCTTTCATCCCTAACCCTAACCCTAACCCTTCCGAAAGTCGGAGAAGCTCAAGGATGGTACCGATCGATGCGCGCAACCCCATTTAGTGGGGGTAGAGCCTACTTGCAAGTCTCTCCGACCTTCACAAAAAAAGTTATTCAAGAATATCTCCTCAGATTTGGGGGAATTTCGTCGGTCGACCTCTTCCGAAGGTCGTACAAGCTCGGGGATGGTACCAATCGATCCGCAGGACCCAAATTAGTCCAGATGCAACCACTTTCCAAGTCTCTCCGACCTTCACAAAAAAAGTTATTCAAGAATATCTCTTTCTCCTATGTGCTTTCATCCCTAACCCTAACCCTAACCCTTCCGAAAGTCGGAGAAGCTCAAGGATGGTACTGATCGATGCGCGCTACCCCATTTAGTGGGGGTAGAGCCTACTTGCAAGTCTCTCCGACCTTCACAAAAAAAGTTATTCAAGAATATCTCTTTCTCCTATGTGCTTTCATCCCTAACCCTAACCCTAACCCTTCCGAAAGTCGGAGAAGCTCAAGGATGGTACTGATCGATGCGCGCTACCCCATTTAGTGGGGGTAGAGCCTACTTGCAAGTCTCTCCGACCTTCACAAAAAAAGTTATTCAAGAATATCTCTTTCTCCTATGTGCTTTCATCCCTAACCCTAACCCTAACCCTTCCGAAAGTCGGAGAAGCTCAAAGATGGTACCGATCGATGCGCGCTACCCCATTTAGTGGGGGTAGAGCCTACTTGCAAGTCTCTCCGACCTTCAAAAAAAAAGTTATTCAAGAATATCTCTTTCTCCTATGTGCTTTCATCCCTAACCCTAACCCTAACCCTTCCGAAAGTCGGAGAAGCTCAAGGATGGTACTGATCGATGCGCGCAACCCCATTTAGTGGGGGTAGAGCCTACTTGCAAGTCTCTCCGACCTTCACAAAAAAAGTTATTCAAGAATATCTCCTCAGATTTGGGGGAATTTCGTCGGTCGACCTCTTCCGAAGGTCGTACAAGCTCGGGGATGGTACCAATCGATCCGCAGGACCCAAATTAGTCCAGATGCAACCACTTTTCAAGTCTCTCCGACCTTCACAAAAAAAGTTATTCAAGAATATCTCTTTCTCCTATGTGCTTTCATCCCTAACCCTAACCCTTCCGAAAGTCGGAGAAGCTCAAGGATGGTACCGATCGATGCGCGCTACCCCATTTAGTGGGGGTAGAGCCTACTTGCAAGTCTCTCCGACCTTCACAAAAAAAGTTATTCAAGAATATCTCCTCAGATTTGGGGGAATTTCGTCGGTCGACCTCTTCCGAAGGTCGTACAAGCTCGGGGATGGTACCAATCGATCCGCAGGACCCAAATTAGTCCAGATGCAACCACTTTCCAAGTCTCTCCGACCTTCACAAAAAAAGTTATTCAAGAATATCTCTTTCTCCTATGTGCTTTCATCCCTAACCCTAACCCTAACCCTTCCGAAAGTCGGAGAAGCTCAAGGATGGTACCGATCGATGCGCGCTACCCCATTTAGTGGGGGTAGAGCCTACTTGCAAGTCTCTCCGACCTTCACAAAAAAAGTTATTCAAGAATATCTCTTTCTCCTATGTGCTTTCATCCCTAACCCTAACCCTAACCCTTCCGAAAGTCGGCGAAGCTCAAGGATGGTACCGATCGATGCGCGCTACCCCATTTAGTGGGGGTAGAGCCTACTTGCAAGTCTCTCCGACCTTCACAAAAAAAGTTATTCAAGAATATCTCTTTCTCCTATGTGCTTTCATCCCTAACCCTAACCCTAACCCTTCCGAAAGTCGGAGAAGCTCAAGGATGGTACCGATCGATGCGCGCTACCCCATTTAGTGGGGGTAGAGCCTACTTGCAAGTCTCTCCGACCTTCACAAAAAAAGTTATTCAAGAATATCTCTTTCTCCTATGTGCTTTCATCCCTAACCCTAACCCTAACCCTTCCGAAAGTCGGAGAAGCTCAAGGATGGTACTGATCGATGCGCGCAACCCCATTTAGTGGGGGTAGAGCCTACTTGCAAGTCTCTCCGACCTTCACAAAAAAAGTTATTCAAGAATATCTCCTCAGATTTGGGGGAATTTCGTCGGTCGACCTCTTCCGAAGGTCGTACAAGCTCGGGGATGGTACCAATCGATCCGCAGGACCCAAATTAGTCCAGATGCAACCACTTTCCAAGTCTCTCCGACCTTCACAAAAAAAGTTATTCAAGAATATCTCTTTCTCCTATGTGCTTTCATCCCTAACCCTAACCCTAACCCTTCCGAAAGTCGGAGAAGCTCAAGGATGGTACTGATCGATGCGCGCAACCCCATTTAGTGGGGGTAGAGCCTACTTGCAAGTCTCTCCGACCTTCACAAAAAAAGTTATTCAAGAATATCTCCTCAGATTTGGGGGAATTTCGTCGGTCGACCTCTTCCGAAGGTCTTACAAGCTCGGGGATGGTACCAATCGATCTGCAGGACCCAAATTAGTCCAGATGCAACCACTTTCCAAGTCTCTCCGACCTTCACAAAAAAAGTTATTCAAGAATATCTCTTTCTCCTATGTGCTTTCATCCCTAACCCTAACCCTAACCCTTCCGAAAGTCGGAGAAGCTCGAAGATGGTACCGATCGATGCGCGCTACCCCATTTAGTGGGGGTAGAGCCTACTTGCAAGTCTCTCCGACCTTCACAAAAAAAGTTATTCAAGAATATCTCTTTCTCCTATGTGCTTTCATCCCTAACCCTAACCCTAACCCTTCCGAAAGTCGGAGAAGCTCAAGGATGGTACCGATCGATGCGCGCAACCCCATTTAGTGGGGGTAGAGCCTACTTGCAAGTCTCTCCGACCTTCACAAAAAAAGTTATTCAAGAATATCTCCTCAGATTTGGGGGAATTTCGTCGGTCGACCTCTTCCGAAGGTCGTACAAGCTCGGGGATGGTACCAATCGATCCGCAGGACCCAAATTAGTCCAGATGCAACCACTTTCCAAGTCTCTCCGACCTTCACAAAAAAAGTTATTCAAGAATATCTCTTTCTCCTATGTGCTTTCATCCCTAACCCTAACCCTAACCCTTCCGAAAGTCGGAGAAGCTCAAGGATGGTACTGATCGATGCGCGCAACCCCATTTAGTGGGGGTAGAGCCTACTTGCAAGTCTCTCCGACCTTCACAAAAAAAGTTATTCAAGAATATCTCCTCAGATTTGGGGGAATTTCGTCGGTCGACCTCTTCCGAAGGTCGTACAAGCTCGGGGATGGTACCAATCGATCTGCAGGACCCAAATTAGTCCAGATGCAACCACTTTCCAAGTCTCTCCGACCTTCACAAAAAAAGTTATTCAAGAATATCTCTTTCTCCTATGTGCTTTCATCCCTAACCCTAACCCTAACCCTTCCGAAAGTCGGAGAAGCTCAAGGATGGTACCGATCGATGCGCGCTACCCCATTTAGTGGGGGTAGAGCCTACTTGCAAGTCTCTCCGACCTTCACAAAAAAAGTTATTCAAGAATATCTCTTTCTCCTATGTGCTTTCATCCCTAACCCTAACCCTAACCCTTCCGAAAGTCGGAGAAGCTCAAGGATGGTACCGATCGATGCGCGCAACCCCATTTAGTGGCGGTAGAGCCTACTTGCAAGTCTCTCCGACCTTCACAAAAAAAGTTATTCAAGAATATCTCCTCAGATTTGGGGGAATTTCGTCGGTCGACCTCTTCCGAAGGTCGTACAAGCTCGGGGATGGTACCAATCGATCCGCAGGACCCAAATTAGTCCAGATGCAACCACTTTCCAAGTCTCTCCGACCTTCACAAAAAAAGTTATTCAAGAATATCTCTTTCTCCTATGTGCTTTCATCCCTAACCCTAACCCTAACCCTTCCGAAAGTCGGAGAAGCTCAAGGATGGTACCGATCGATGCGCGCTACCCCATTTAGTGGGGGTAGAGCCTACTTGCAAGTCTCTCCGACCTTCACAAAAAAAGTTATTCAAGAATATCTCTTTCTCCTATGTGCTTTCATCCCTAACCCTAACCCTAACCCTTCCGAAAGTCGGAGAAGCTCAAGGATGGTACCGATCGATGCGCGCAACCCCATTTAGTGGGGGTAGAGCCTACTTGCAAGTCTCTCCGACCTTCACAAAAAAAGTTATTCAAGAATATCTCCTCAGATTTGGGGGAATTTCGTCGGTCGACCTCTTCCGAAGGTCGTACAAGCTCGGGGATGGTACCAATCGATCCGCAGGACCCAAATTAGTCCAGATGCAACCACTTTCCAAGTCTCTCCGACCTTCACAAAAAAAGTTATTCAAGAATATCTCTTTCTCCTATGTGCTTTCATCCCTAACCCTAACCCTAACCCTTCCGAAAGTCGGAGAAGCTCAAGGATGGTACCGATCGATGCGCGCTACCCCATTTAGTGGGGGTAAAGCCTACTTGCAAGTCTCTCCGACCTTCACAAAAAAAGTTATTCAAGAATATCTCTTTCTCCTATGTGCTTTCATCCCTAACCCTAACCCTTCCGAAAGTCGGAGAAGCTCAAGGATGGTACCGATCGATGCGCGCAACCCCATTTAGTGGGGGTAGAGCCTACTTGCAAGTCTCTCCGACCTTCACAAAAAAAGTTATTCAAGAATATCTCCTCAGATTTGGGGGAATTTCGTCGGTCGACCTCTTCCGAAGGTCGTACAAGCTCGGGGATGGTACCAATCGATCCGCAGGACCCAAATTAGTCCAGATGCAACCACTTTCCAAGTCTCTCCGACCTTCACAAAAAAAGTTATTCAAGAATATCTCTTTCTCCTATGTGCTTTCATCCCTAACCCTAACCCTTCCGAAAGTCGGAGAAGCTCAAGGATGGTACCGATCGATGCGCGCTACCCCATTTAGTGGGGGTAGAGCCTACTTGCAAGTCTCTCCGACCTTCACAAAAAAAGTTATTCAAGAATATCTCCTCAGATTTGGGGGAATTTCGTCGGTCGACCTCTTCCGAAGGTCGTACAAGCTCGGGGATGGTACCAATCGATCCGCAGGACCCAAATTAGTCCAGATGCAACCACTTTCCAAGTCTCTCCGACCTTCACAAAAAAAGTTATTCAAGAATATCTCTTTCTCCTATGTGCTTTCATCCCTAACCCTAACCCTAACCCTTCCGAAAGTCGGAGAAGCTCAAGGATGGTACCGATCGATGCGCGCTACCCCATTTAGTGGGGGTAGAGCCTACTTGCAAGTCTCTCCGACCTTCACAAAAAAAGTTATTCAAGAATATCTCTTTCTCCTATGTGCTTTCATCCCTAACCCTAACCCTAACCCTTCCGAAAGTCGGAGAAGCTCAAGGATGGTACCGATCGATGCGCGCTACCCCATTTAGTGGGGGTAGAGCCTACTTGCAAGTCTCTCCGACCTTCACAAAAAAAGTTATTCAAGAATATCTCTTTCTCCTATGTGCTTTCATCCCTAACCCTAACCCTAACCCTTCCGAAAGTCGGAGAAGCTCAAAGATGGTACCGATCGATGCGCGCTACCCCATTTAGTGGGGGTAGAGCCTACTTGCAAGTCTCTCCGACCTTCAGAAAAAAAGTTATTCAAGAATATCTCTTTCTCCTATGTGCTTTCATCCCTAACCCTAACCCTAACCCTTCCGAAAGTCGGAGAAGCTCAAGGATGGTACTGATCGATGCGCGCAACCCCATTTAGTGGGGGTAGAGCCTACTTGCAAGTCTCTCCGACCTTCACAAAAAAAGTTATTCAAGAATATCTCCTCAGATTTGGGGGAATTTCGTCGGTCGACCTCTTCCGAAGGTCGTACAAGCTCGGGGATGGTACCAATCGATCCGCAGGACCCAAATTAGTCCAGATGCAACCACTTTCCAAGTCTCTCCGACCTTCACAAAAAAAGTTATTCAAGAATATCTCTTTCTCCTATGTGCTTTCATCCCTAACCCTAACCCTAACCCTTCCGAAAGTCGGAGAAGCTCAAGGATGGTACCGATCGATGCGCGCTACCCCATTTAGTGGGGGTAGAGCCTACTTGCAAGTCTCTCCGACCTTCACAAAAAAAGTTATTCAAGAATATCTCCTCAGATTTGGGGGAATTTCGTCGGTCGACCTCTTCCGAAGGTCGTACAAGCTCGGGGATGGTACCAATCGATCCGCAGGACCCAAATTAGTCCAGATGCAACCACTTTCCAAGTCTCTCCGACCTTCACAAAAAAAGTTATTCAAGAATATCTCTTTCTCCTATGTGCTTTCATCCCTAACCCTAACCCTAACCCTTCCGAAAGTCGGAGAAGCTCAAGGATGGTACCGATCGATGCGCGCTACCCCATTTAGTGGGGGTAGAGCCTACTTGCAAGTCTCTCCGACCTTCACAAAAAAAGTTATTCAAGAATATCTCTTTCTCCTATGTGCTTTCATCCCTAACCCTAACCCTAACCCTTCCGAAAGTCGGAGAAGCTCAAGGATGGTACCGATCGATGCGCGCTACCCCATTTAGTGGGGGTAGAGCCTACTTGCAAGTCTCTCCGACCTTCACAAAAAAAGTTATTCAAGAATATCTCTTTCTCCTATGTGCTTTCATCCCTAACCCTAACCCTAACCCTTCCGAAAGTCGGAGAAGCTCAAGGATGGTACCGATCGATGCGCGCTACCCCATTTAGTGGGGGTACAGCCTACTTGCAAGTCTCTCCGACCTTCACAAAAAAAGTTATTCAAGAATATCTCTTTCTCCTATGTGCTTTCATCCCTAACCCTAACCCTAACCCTTCCGAAAGTCGGAGAAGCTCAAGGATGGTACTGATCGATGCGCGCAACCCCATGTAGTGGGGGTAGAGCCTACTTGCAAGTCTCTCCGACCTTCACAAAAAAAGTTATTCAAGAATATCTCCTCAGATTTGGGGGAATTTCGTCGGTCGACCTCTTCCGAAGGTCGTACAAGCTCGGGGATGGTACCAATCGATCCGCAGGACCCAAATTAGTCCAGATGCAACCACTTTCCAAGTCTCTCCGACCTTCACAAAAAAAGTTATTCAAGAATATCTCTTTCTCCTATGTGCTTTCATCCCTAACCCTAACCCTAACCCTTCCGAAAGTCGGAGAAGCTCAAGGATGGTACTGATCGATGCGCGCAACCCCATTTAGTGGGGGTAGAGCCTACTTGCAAGTCTCTCCGACCTTCACAAAAAAAGTTATTCAAGAATATCTCCTCAGATTTGGGGGAATTTCGTCGGTCGACCTCTTCCAAAGGTCGTACAAGCTCGGGGATGGTACCAATCGATCTGCAGGACCCAAATTAGTCCAGATGCAACCACTTTCCAAGTCTCTCCGACCTTCACAAAAAAAGTTATTCAAGAATATCTCTTTCTCCTATGTGCTTTCATCCCTAACCCTAACCCTAACCCTTCCGAAAGTCGGAGAAGCTCAAGGATGGTACCGATCGATCCGCAGGACCCAAATTAGTCCAGATGCAACCACTTTCCAAGTCTCTCCGACCTTCACAAAAAAAGTTATTCAAGAATATCTCTTTCTCCTATGTGCTTTCATCCCTAACCCTAACCCTAACCCTTCCGAAAGTCGGAGAAGCTCAAGGATGGTACCGATCGATGCGCGCAACCCCATTTAGTGGGGGTAGAGCCTACTTGCAAGTCTCTCCGACCTTCACAAAAAAAGTTATTCAAGAATATCTCCTCAGATTTGGGGGAATTTCGTCGGTCGACCTCTTCCGAAGGTCGTACAAGCTCGGGGATGGTACCAATCGATCCGCAGGACCCAAATTAGTCCAGATGCAACCACTTTCCAAGTCTCTCCGACCTTCACAAAAAAAGTTATTCAAGAATATCTCTTTCTCCTATGTGCTTTCATCCCTAACCCTAACCCTAACCCTTCCGAAAGTCGGAGAAGCTCAAGGATGGTACCGATCGATGCGCGCTACCCCATTTAGTGGGGGTAGAGCCTACTTGCAAGTCTCTCCGACCTTCACAAAAAAAGTTATTCAAGAATATCTCTTTCTCCTATGTGCTTTCATCCCTAACCCTAACCCTAACCCTTCCGAAAGTCGGAGAAGCTCAAGGATGGTACCGATCGATGCGCGCAACCCCATTTAGTGGGGGTAGAGCCTACTTGCAAGTCTCTCCGACCTTCACAAAAAAAGTTATTCAAGAATATCTCCTCAGATTTGGGGGAATTTCGTCGGTCGACCTCTTCCGAAGGTCGTACAAGCTCGGGGATGGTACCAATCGATCCGCAGGACCCAAATTAGTCCAGATGCAACCACTTTCCAAGTCTCTCCGACCTTCACAAAAAAAGTTATTCAAGAATATCTCTTTCTCCTATGTGCTTTCATCCCTAACCCTAACCCTAACCCTTCCGAAAGTCGGAGAAGCTCAAGGATGGTACCGATCGATGCGCGCTACCCCATTTAGTGGGGGTAAAGCCTACTTGCAAGTCTCTCCGACCTTCACAAAAAAAGTTATTCAAGAATATCTCTTTCTCCTATGTGCTTTCATCCCTAACCCTAACCCTAACCCTTCCGAAAGTCGGAGAAGCTCAAGGATGGTACCGATCGATGCGCGCAACCCCATTTAGTGGGGGTAGAGCCTACTTGCAAGTCTCTCCGACCTTCACAAAAAAAGTTATTCAAGAATATCTCCTCAGATTTGGGGGAATTTCGTCGGTCGACCTCTTCCGAAGGTCGTACAAGCTCGGGGATGGTACCAATCGATCCGCAGGACCCAAATTAGTCCAGATGCAACCACTTTCCAAGTCTCTCCGACCTTCACAAAAAAAGTTATTCAAGAATATCTCTTTCTCCTATGTGCTTTCATCCCTAACCCTAACCCTTCCGAAAGTCGGAGAAGCTCAAGGATGGTACCGATCGATGCGCGCTACCCCATTTAGTGGGGGTAGAGCCTACTTGCAAGTCTCTCTGACCTTCACAAAAAAAGTTATTCAAGAATATCTCCTCAGATTTGGGGGAATTTCGTCGGTCGACCTCTTCCGAAGGTCGTACAAGCTCGGGGATGGTACCAATCGATCCGCAGGACCCAAATTAGTCCAGATGCAACCACTTTCCAAGTCTCTCCGACCTTCACAAAAAAAGTTATTCAAGAATATCTCTTTCTCCTATGTGCTTTCATCCCTAACCCTAACCCTAACCCTTCCGAAAGTCGGAGAAGCTCAAGGATGGTACCGATCGATGCGCGCTACCCCATTTAGTGGGGGTAGAGCCTACTTGCAAGTCTCTCCGACCTTCACAAAAAAAGTTATTCAAGAATATCTCTTTCTCCTATGTGCTTTCATCCCTAACCCTAACCCTAACCCTTCCGAAAGTCGGAGAAGCTCAAGGATGGTACCGATCGATGCGCGCTACCCCATTTAGTGGGGGTAGAGCCTACTTGCAAGTCTCTCCGACCTTCAGAAAAAAAGTTATTCAAGAATATCTCTTTCTCCTATGTGCTTTCATCCCTAACCCTAACCCTAACCCTTCCGAAAGTCGGAGAAGCTCAAAGATGGTACCGATCGATGCGCGCTACCCCATTTAGTGGGGGTAGAGCCTACTTGCAAGTCTCTCCGACCTTCAAAAAAAAAGTTATTCAAGAATATCTCTTTCTCCTATGTGCTTTCATCCCTAACCCTAACCCTAACCCTTCCGAAAGTCGGAGAAGCTCAAGGATGGTACTGATCGATGCGCGCAACCCCATTTAGTGGGGGTAGAGCCTACTTGCAAGTCTCTCCGACCTTCACAAAAAAAGTTATTCAAGAATATCTCCTCAGATTTGGGGGAATTTCGTCGGTCGACCTCTTCCGAAGGTCGTACAAGCTCGGGGATGGTACCAATCGATCCGCAGGACCCAAATTAGTCCAGATGCAACCACTTTCCAAGTCTCTCCGACCTTCACAAAAAAAGTTATTCAAGAATATCTCTTTCTCCTATGTGCTTTCATCCCTAACCCTAACCCTAACCCTTCCGAAAGTCGGAGAAGCTCAAGGATGGTACCGATCGATGCGCGCTACCCCATTTAGTGGGGGTAGAGCCTACTTGCAAGTCTCTCCGACCTTCACAAAAAAAGTTATTCAAGAATATCTCCTCAGATTTGGGGGAATTTCGTCGGTAGACCTCTTCCGAAGGTCGTACAAGCTCGGGGATGGTACCAATCGATCCGCAGGACCCAAATTAGTCCAGATGCAACCACTTTCCAAGTCTCTCCGACCTTCACAAAAAAAGTTATTCAAGAATATCTCTTTCTCCTATGTGCTTTCATCCCTAACCCTAACCCTAACCCTTCCGAAAGTCGGAGAAGCTCAAGGATGGTACCGATCGATGCGCGCTACCCCATTTAGTGGGGGTAGAGCCTACTTGCAAGTCTCTCCGACCTTCACAAAAAAAGTTATTCAAGAATATCTCTTTCTCCTATGTGCTTTCATCCCTAACCCTAACCCTAACCCTTCCGAAAGTCGGAGAAGCTCAAGGATGGTACCGATCGATGCGCGCTACCCCATTTAGTGGGGGTAGAGCCTACTTGCAAGTCTCTCCGACCTTCACAAAAAAAGTTATTCAAGAATATCTCTTTCTCCTATGTGCTTTCATCCCTAACCCTAACCCTTCCGAAAGTCGGAGAAGCTCAAGGATGGTACCGATCGATGCGCGCTACCCCATTTAGTGGGGGTAGAGCCTACTTGCAAGTCTCTCCGACCTTCACAAAAAAAGTTATTCAAGAATATCTCTTTCTCCTATGTGCTTTCATCCCTAACCCTAACCCTAACCCTTCCGAAAGTCGGAGAAGCTCAAGGATGGTACTGATCGATGCGCGCAACCCCATTTAGTGGGGGTAGAGCCTACTTGCAAGTCTCTCCGACCTTCACAAAAAAAGTTATTCAAGAATATCTCCTCAGATTTGGGGGAATTTCGTCGGTCGACCTCTTCCGAAGGTCGTACAAGCTCGGGGATGGTACCAATCGATCCGCAGGACCCAAATTAGTCCAGATGCAACCACTTTCCAAGTCTCTCCGACCTTCACAAAAAAAGTTATTCAAGAATATCTCTTTCTCCTATGTGCTTTCATCCCTAACCCTAACCCTAACCCTTCCGAAAGTCGGAGAAGCTCAAGGATGGTACCGATCGATGCGCGCAACCCCATTTAGTGGGGGTAGAGCCTACTTGCAAGTCTCTCCGACCTTCACAAAAAAAGTTATTCAAGAATATCTCCTCAGATTTGGGGGAATTTCGTCGGTCGACCTCTTCCGAAGGTCGTACAAGCTCGGGGATGGTACCAATCGATCCGCAGGACCCAAATTAGTCCAGATGCAACCACTTTCCAAGTCTCTCCGACCTTCACAAAAAAAGTTATTCAAGAATATCTCTTTCTCCTATGTGCTTTCATCCCTAACCCTAACCCTAACCCTTCCGAAAGTCGGAGAAGCTCAAGGATGGTACCGATCGATGCGCGCTACCCCATTTAGTGGGGGTAGAGCCTACTTGCAAGTCTCTCCGACCTTCACAAAAAAAGTTATTCAAGAATATCTCTTTCTCCTATGTGCTTTCATCCCTAACCCTAACCCTAACCCTTCCGAAAGTCGGAGAAGCTCAAGGATGGTACCGATCGATGCGCGCAACCCCATTTAGTGGGGGTAGAGCCTACTTGCAAGTCTCTCCGACCTTCACAAAAAAAGTTATTCAAGAATATCTCCTCAGATTTGGGGGAATTTCGTCGGTCGACCTCTTCCGAAGGTCGTACAAGCTCGGGGATGGTACCAATCGATCCGCAGGACCCAAATTAGTCCAGATGCAACCACTTTCCAAGTCTCTCCGACCTTCACAAAAAAAGTTATTCAAGAATATCTCTTTCTCCTATGTGCTTTCATCCCTAACCCTAACCCTAACCCTTCCGAAAGTCGGAGAAGCTCAAGGATGGTACCGATCGATGCGCGCTACCCCATTTAGTGGGGGTAAAGCCTACTTGCAAGTCTCTCCGACCTTCACAAAAAAAGTTATTCAAGAATATCTCTTTCTCCTATGTGCTTTCATCCCTAACCCTAACCCTAACCCTTCCGAAAGTCGGAGAAGCTCAAGGATGGTACCGATCGATGCGCGCAACCCCATTTAGTGGGGGTAGAGCCTACTTGCAAGTCTCTCCGACCTTCACAAAAAAAGTTATTCAAGAATATCTCCTCAGATTTGGGGGAATTTCGTCGGTCGACCTCTTCCGAAGGTCGTACAAGCTCGGGGATGGTACCAATCGATCCGCAGGACCCAAATTAGTCCAGATGCAACCACTTTCCAAGTCTCTCCGACCTTCACAAAAAAAGTTATTCAAGAATATCTCTTTCTCCTATGTGCTTTCATCCCTAACCCTAACCCTTCCGAAAGTCGGAGAAGCTCAAGGATGGTACCGATCGATGCGCGCTACCCCATTTAGTGGGGGTAGAGCCTACTTGCAAGTCTCTCCGACCTTCACAAAAAAAGTTATTCAAGAATATCTCCTCAGATTTGGGGGAATTTCGTCGGTCGACCTCTTCCGAAGGTCGTACAAGCTCGGGGATGGTACCAATCGATCCGCAGGACCCAAATTAGTCCAGATGCAACCACTTTCCAAGTCTCTCCGACCTTCACAAAAAAAGTTATTCAAGAATATCTCTTTCTCCTATGTGCTTTCATCCCTAACCCTAACCCTTCCGAAAGTCGGAGAAGCTCAAGGATGGTACCGATCGATGCGCGCTACCCCATTTAGTGGGGGTAGAGCCTACTTGCAAGTCTCTCCGACCTTCACAAAAAAAGTTATTCAAGAATATCTCTTTCTCCTATGTGCTTTCATCCCTAACCCTAACCCTTCCGAAAGTCGGAGAAGCTCAAGGATGGTACCGATCGATGCGCGCTACCCCATTTAGTGGGGGTAGAGCCTACTTGCAAGTCTCTCCGACCTTCACAAAAAAAGTTATTCAAGAATATCTCTTTCTCCTATGTGCTTTCATCCCTAACCCTAACCCTAACCCTTCCGAAAGTCGGAGAAGCTCAAGGATGGTACTGATCGATGCGCGCAACCCCATTTAGTGGGGGTAGAGCCTACTTGCAAGTCTCTCCGACCTTCACAAAAAAAGTTATTCAAGAATATCTCCTCAGATTTGGGGGAATTTCGTCGGTCGACCTCTTCCGAAGGTCGTACAAGCTCGGGGATGGTACCAATCGATCCGCAGGACCCAAATTAGTCCAGATGCAACCACTTTCCAAGTCTCTCCGACCTTCACAAAAAAAGTTATTCAAGAATATCTCTTTCTCCTATGTGCTTTCATCCCTAACCCTAACCCTAACCCTTCCGAAAGTCGGAGAAGCTCAAGGATGGTACCAATCGATGCGCGCAACCCCATTTAGTGGGGGTAGAGCCTACTTGCAAGTCTCTCCGACCTTCACAAAAAAAGTTATTCAAGAATATCTCCTCAGATTTGGGGGAATTTCGTCGGTCGACCTCTTCCGAAGGTCGTACAAGCTCGGGGATGGTACCAATCGATCCGCAGGACCCAAATTAGTCCAGATGCAACCACTTTCCAAGTCTCTCCGACCTTCACAAAAAAAGTTATTCAAGAATATCTCTTTCTCCTATGTGCTTTCATCCCTAACCCTAACCCTAACCCTTCCGAAAGTCGGAGAAGCTCAAGGATGGTACCGATCGATGCGCGCTACCCCATTTAGTGGGGGTAGAGCCTACTTGCAAGTCTCTCCGACCTTCACAAAAAAAGTTATTCAAGAATATCTCTTTCTCCTATGTGCTTTCATCCCTAACCCTAACCCTAACCCTTCCGAAAGTCGGAGAAGCTCAAGGATGGTACCGATCGATGCGCGCTACCCCATTTAGTGGGGGTAGAGCCTACTTGCAAGTCTCTCCGACCTTCACAAAAAAAGTTATTCAAGAATATCTCCTCAGATTTGGGGGAATTTCGTCGGTCGACCTCTTCCGAAGGTCGTACAAGCTCGGGGATGGTACCAATCGATCCGCAGGACCCAAATTAGTCCAGATGCAACCACTTTCCAAGTCTCTCCGACCTTCACAAAAAAAGTTATTCAAGAATATCTCTTTCTCCTATGTGCTTTCATCCCTAACCCTAACCCTAACCCTTCCGAAAGTCGGAGAAGCTCAAGGATGGTACCGATCGATGCGCGCTACCCCATTTAGTGGGGGTAAAGCCTACTTGCAAGTCTCTCCGACCTTCACAAAAAAAGTTATTCAAGAATATCTCTTTCTCCTATGTGCTTTCATCCCTAACCCTAACCCTAACCCTTCCGAAAGTCGGAGAAGCTCAAGGATGGTACCGATCGATGCGCGCAACCCCATTTAGTGGGGGTAGAGCCTACTTGCAAGTCTCTCCGACCTTCACAAAAAAAGTTATTCAAGAATATCTCCTCAGATTTGGGGGAATTTCGTCGGTCGACCTCTTCCGAAGGTCGTACAAGCTCGGGGATGGTACCAATCGATCCGCAGGACCCAAATTAGTCCAGATGCAACCACTTTCCAAGTCTCTCCGACCTTCACAAAAAAAGTTATTCAAGAATATCTCTTTCTCCTATGTGCTTTCATCCCTAACCCTAACCCTTCCGAAAGTCGGAGAAGCTCAAGGATGGTACCGATCGATGCGCGCTACCCCATTTAGTGGGGGTAGAGCCTACTTGCAAGTCTCTCCGACCTTCACAAAAAAAGTTATTCAAGAATATCTCCTCAGATTTGGGGGAATTTCGTCGGTCGACCTCTTCCGAAGGTCGTACAAGCTCGGGGATGGTACCAATCGATCCGCAGGACCCAAATTAGTCCAGATGCAACCACTTTCCAAGTCTCTCCGACCTTCACAAAAAAAGTTATTCAAGAATATCTCTTTCTCCTATGTGCTTTCATCCCTAACCCTAACCCTTCCGAAAGTCGGAGAAGCTCAAGGATGGTACCGATCGATGCGCGCTACCCCATTTAGTGGGGGTAGAGCCTACTTGCAAGTCTCTCCGACCTTCACAAAAAAAGTTATTCAAGAATATCTCTTTCTCCTATGTGCTTTCATCCCTAACCCTAACCCTTCCGAAAGTCGGAGAAGCTCAAGGATGGTACCGATCGATGCGCGCTACCCCATTTAGTGGGGGTAGAGCCTACTTGCAAGTCTCTCCGACCTTCACAAAAAAAGTTATTCAAGAATATCTCTTTCTCCTATGTGCTTTCATCCCTAACCCTAACCCTAACCCTTCCGAAAGTCGGAGAAGCTCAAGGATGGTACTGATCGATGCGCGCAACCCCATTTAGTGGGGGTAGAGCCTACTTGCAAGTCTCTCCGACCTTCACAAAAAAAGTTATTCAAGAATATCTCCTCAGATTTGGGGGAATTTCGTCGGTCGACCTCTTCCGAAGGTCGTACAAGCTCGGGGATGGTACCAATCGATCCGCAGGACCCAAATTAGTCCAGATGCAACCACTTTCCAAGTCTCTCCGACCTTCACAAAAAAAGTTATTCAAGAATATCTCTTTCTCCTATGTGCTTTCATCCCTAACCCTAACCCTAACCCTTCCGAAAGTCGGAGAAGCTCAAGGATGGTACCAATCGATGCGCGCAACCCCATTTAGTGGGGGTAGAGCCTACTTGCAAGTCTCTCCGACCTTCACAAAAAAAGTTATTCAAGAATATCTCCTCAGATTTGGGGGAATTTCGTCGGTCGACCTCTTCCGAAGGTCGTACAAGCTCGGGGATGGTACCAATCGATCCGCAGGACCCAAATTAGTCCAGATGCAACCACTTTCCAAGTCTCTCCGACCTTCACAAAAAAAGTTATTCAAGAATATCTCTTTCTCCTATGTGCTTTCATCCCTAACCCTAACCCTAACCCTTCCGAAAGTCGGAGAAGCTCAAGGATGGTACCGATCGATGCGCGCTACCCCATTTAGTGGGGGTAGAGCCTACTTGCAAGTCTCTCCGACCTTCACAAAAAAAGTTATTCAAGAATATCTCTTTCTCCTATGTGCTTTCATCCCTAACCCTAACCCTAACCCTTCCGAAAGTCGGAGAAGCTCAAGGATGGTACCGATCGATGCGCGCTACCCCATTTAGTGGGGGTAGAGCCTACTTGCAAGTCTCTCCGACCTTCACAAAAAAAGTTATTCAAGAATATCTCCTCAGATTTGGGGGAATTTCGTCGGTCGACCTCTTCCGAAGGTCGTACAAGCTCGGGGATGGTACCAATCGATCCGCAGGACCCAAATTAGTCCAGATGCAACCACTTTCCAAGTCTCTCCGACCTTCACAAAAAAAGTTATTCAAGAATATCTCTTTCTCCTATGTGCTTTCATCCCTAACCCTAACCCTAACCCTTCCGAAAGTCGGAGAAGCTCAAGGATGGTACCGATCGATGCGCGCTACCCCATTTAGTGGGGGTAAAGCCTACTTGCAAGTCTCTCCGACCTTCACAAAAAAAGTTATTCAAGAATATCTCTTTCTCCTATGTGCTTTCATCCCTAACCCTAACCCTAACCCTTCCGAAAGTCGGAGAAGCTCAAGGATGGTACCGATCGATGCGCGCAACCCCATTTAGTGGGGGTAGAGCCTACTTGCAAGTCTCTCCGACCTTCACAAAAAAAGTTATTCAAGAATATCTCCTCAGATTTGGGGGAATTTCGTCGGTCGACCTCTTCCGAAGGTCGTACAAGCTCGGGGATGGTACCAATCGATCCGCAGGACCCAAATTAGTCCAGATGCAACCACTTTCCAAGTCTCTCCGACCTTCACAAAAAAAGTTATTCAAGAATATCTCTTTCTCCTATGTGCTTTCATCCCTAACCCTAACCCTTCCGAAAGTCGGAGAAGCTCAAGGATGGTACCGATCGATGCGCGCTACCCCATTTAGTGGGGGTAGAGCCTACTTGCAAGTCTCTCCGACCTTCACAAAAAAAGTTATTCAAGAATATCTCCTCAGATTTGGGGGAATTTCGTCGGTCGACCTCTTCCGAAGGTCGTACAAGCTCGGGGATGGTACCAATCGATCCGCAGGACCCAAATTAGTCCAGATGCAACCACTTTCCAAGTCTCTCCGACCTTCACAAAAAAAGTTATTCAAGAATATCTCTTTCTCCTATGTGCTTTCATCCCTAACCCTAACCCTTCCGAAAGTCGGAGAAGCTCAAGGATGGTACCGATCGATGCGCGCTACCCCATTTAGTGGGGGTAGAGCCTACTTGCAAGTCTCTCCGACCTTCACAAAAAAAGTTATTCAAGAATATCTCTTTCTCCTATGTGCTTTCATCCCTAACCCTAACCCTTCCGAAAGTCGGAGAAGCTCAAGGATGGTACCGATCGATGCGCGCTACCCCATTTAGTGGGGGTAGAGCCTACTTGCAAGTCTCTCCGACCTTCACAAAAAACGTTATTCAAGAATATCTCTTTCTCCTATGTGCTTTCATCCCTAACCCTAACCCTAACCCTTCCGAAAGTCGGAGAAGCTCAAGGATGGTACTGATCGATGCGCGCAACCCCATTTAGTGGGGGTAGAGCCTACTTGCAAGTCTCTCCGACCTTCACAAAAAAAGTTATTCAAGAATATCTCCTCAGATTTGGGGGAATTTCGTCGGTCGACCTCTTCCGAAGGTCGTACAAGCTCGGGGATGGTACCAATCGATCCGCAGGACCCAAATTAGTCCAGATGCAACCACTTTCCAAGTCTCTCCGACCTTCACAAAAAAAGTTATTCAAGAATATCTCTTTCTCCTATGTGCTTTCATCCCTAACCCTAACCCTAACCCTTCCGAAAGTCGGAGAAGCTCAAGGATGGTACCAATCGATGCGCGCAACCCCATTTAGTGGGGGTAGAGCCTACTTGCAAGTCTCTCCGACCTTCACAAAAAAAGTTATTCAAGAATATCTCCTCAGATTTGGGGGAATTTCGTCGGTCGACCTCTTCCGAAGGTCGTACAAGCTCGGGGATGGTACCAATCGATCCGCAGGACCCAAATTAGTCCAGATGCAACCACTTTCCAAGTCTCTCCGACCTTCACAAAAAAAGTTATTCAAGAATATCTCTTTCTCCTATGTGCTTTCATCCCTAACCCTAACCCTAACCCTTCCGAAAGTCGGAGAAGCTCAAGGATGGTACCGATCGATGCGCGCTACCCCATTTAGTGGGGGTAGAGCCTACTTGCAAGTCTCTCCGACCTTCACAAAAAAAGTTATTCAAGAATATCTCTTTCTCCTATGTGCTTTCATCCCTAACCCTAACCCTAACCCTTCCGAAAGTCGGAGAAGCTCAAGGATGGTACCGATCGATGCGCGCAACCCCATTTAGTGGGGGTAGAGCCTACTTGCAAGTCTCTCCGACCTTCACAAAAAAAGTTATTCAAGAATATCTCCTCAGATTTGGGGGAATTTCGTCGGTCGACCTCTTCCGAAGGTCGTACAAGCTCGGGGATGGTACCAATCGATCCGCAGGACCCAAATTAGTCCAGATGCAACCACTTTCCAAGTCTCTCCGACCTTCACAAAAAAAGTTATTCAAGAATATCTCTTTCTCCTATGTGCTTTCATCCCTAACCCTAACCCTAACCCTTCCGAAAGTCGGAGAAGCTCAAGGATGGTACCGATCGATGCGCGCTACCCCATTTAGTGGGGGTAAAGCCTACTTGCAAGTCTCTCCGACCTTCACAAAAAAAGTTATTCAAGAATATCTCTTTCTCCTATGTGCTTTCATCCCTAACCCTAACCCTAACCCTTCCGAAAGTCGGAGAAGCTCAAGGATGGTACCGATCGATGCGCGCAACCCCATTTAGTGGGGGTAGAGCCTACTTGCAAGTCTCTCCGACCTTCACAAAAAAAGTTATTCAAGAATATCTCCTCAGATTTGGGGGAATTTCGTCGGTCGACCTCTTCCGAAGGTCGTACAAGCTCGGGGATGGTACCAATCGATCCGCAGGACCCAAATTAGTCCAGATGCAACCACTTTCCAAGTCTCTCCGACCTTCACAAAAAAAGTTATTCAAGAATATCTCTTTCTCCTATGTGCTTTCATCCCTAACCCTAACCCTTCCGAAAGTCGGAGAAGCTCAAGGATGGTACCGATCGATGCGCGCTACCCCATTTAGTGGGGGTAGAGCCTACTTGCAAGTCTCTCCGACCTTCACAAAAAAAGTTATTCAAGAATATCTCCTCAGATTTGGGGGAATTTCGTCGGTCGACCTCTTCCGAAGGTCGTACAAGCTCGGGGATGGTACCAATCGATCCGCAGGACCCAAATTAGTCCAGATGCAACCACTTTCCAAGTCTCTCCGACCTTCACAAAAAAAGTTATTCAAGAATATCTCTTTCTCCTATGTGCTTTCATCCCTAACCCTAACCCTAACCCTTCCGAAAGTCGGAGAAGCTCAAGGATGGTACCAATCGATGCGCGCAACCCCATTTAGTGGGGGTAGAGCCTACTTGCAAGTCTCTCCGACCTTCACAAAAAAAGTTATTCAAGAATATCTCCTCAGATTTGGGGGAATTTCGTCGGTCGACCTCTTCCGAAGGTCGTACAAGCTCGGGGATGGTACCAATCGATCCGCAGGACCCAAATTAGTCCAGATGCAACCACTTTCCAAGTCTCTCCGACCTTCACAAAAAAAGTTATTCAAGAATATCTCTTTCTCCTATGTGCTTTCATCCCTAACCCTAACCCTAACCCTTCCGAAAGTCGGAGAAGCTCAAGGATGGTACCGATCGATGCGCGCTACCCCATTTAGTGGGGGTAGAGCCTACTTGCAAGTCTCTCCGACCTTCACAAAAAAAGTTATTCAAGAATATCTCTTTCTCCTATGTGCTTTCATCCCTAACCCTAACCCTAACCCTTCCGAAAGTCGGAGAAGCTCAAGGATGGTACCGATCGATGCGCGCAACCCCATTTAGTGGGGGTAGAGCCTACTTGCAAGTCTCTCCGACCTTCACAAAAAAAGTTATTCAAGAATATCTCCTCAGATTTGGGGGAATTTCGTCGGTCGACCTCTTCCGAAGGTCGTACAAGCTCGGGGATGGTACCAATCGATCCGCAGGACCCAAATTAGTCCAGATGCAACCACTTTCCAAGTCTCTCCGACCTTCACAAAAAAAGTTATTCAAGAATATCTCTTTCTCCTATGTGCTTTCATCCCTAACCCTAACCCTAACCCTTCCGAAAGTCGGAGAAGCTCAAGGATGGTACCGATCGATGCGCGCTACCCCATTTAGTGGGGGTAAAGCCTACTTGCAAGTCTCTCCGACCTTCACAAAAAAAGTTATTCAAGAATATCTCTTTCTCCTATGTGCTTTCATCCCTAACCCTAACCCTAACCCTTCCGAAAGTCGGAGAAGCTCAAGGATGGTACCGATCGATGCGCGCAACCCCATTTAGTGGGGGTAGAGCCTACTTGCAAGTCTCTCCGACCTTCACAAAAAAAGTTATTCAAGAATATCTCCTCAGATTTGGGGGAATTTCGTCGGTCGACCTCTTCCGAAGGTCGTACAAGCTCGGGGATGGTACCAATCGATCCGCAGGACCCAAATTAGTCCAGATGCAACCACTTTCCAAGTCTCTCCGACCTTCACAAAAAAAGTTATTCAAGAATATCTCTTTCTCCTATGTGCTTTCATCCCTAACCCTAACCCTTCCGAAAGTCGGAGAAGCTCAAGGATGGTACCGATCGATGCGCGCTACCCCATTTAGTGGGGGTAGAGCCTACTTGCAAGTCTCTCCGACCTTCACAAAAAAAGTTATTCAAGAATATCTCCTCAGATTTGGGGGAATTTCGTCGGTCGACCTCTTCCGAAGGTCGTACAAGCTCGGGGATGGTACCAATCGATCCGCAGGACCCAAATTAGTCCAGATGCAACCACTTTCCAAGTCTCTCCGACCTTCACAAAAAAAGTTATTCAAGAATATCTCTTTCTCCTATGTGCTTTCATCCCTAACCCTAACCCTTCCGAAAGTCGGAGAAGCTCAAGGATGGTACCGATCGATGCGCGCTACCCCATTTAGTGGGGGTAGAGCCTACTTGCAAGTCTCTCCGACCTTCACAAAAAAAGTTATTCAAGAATATCTCTTTCTCCTATGTGCTTTCATCCCTAACCCTAACCCTTCCGAAAGTCGGAGAAGCTCAAGGATGGTACCGATCGATGCGCGCTACCCCATTTAGTGGGGGTAGAGCCTACTTGCAAGTCTCTCCGACCTTCACAAAAAACGTTATTCAAGAATATCTCTTTCTCCTATGTGCTTTCATCCCTAACCCTAACCCTAACCCTTCCGAAAGTCGGAGAAGCTCAAGGATGGTACTGATCGATGCGCGCAACCCCATTTAGTGGGGGTAGAGCCTACTTGCAAGTCTCTCCGACCTTCACAAAAAAAGTTATTCAAGAATATCTCCTCAGATTTGGGGGAATTTCGTCGGTCGACCTCTTCCGAAGGTCGTACAAGCTCGGGGATGGTACCAATCGATCCGCAGGACCCAAATTAGTCCAGATGCAACCACTTTCCAAGTCTCTCCGACCTTCACAAAAAAAGTTATTCAAGAATATCTCTTTCTCCTATGTGCTTTCATCCCTAACCCTAACCCTAACCCTTCCGAAAGTCGGAGAAGCTCAAGGATGGTACCGATCGATGCGCGCAACCCCATTTAGTGGGGGTAGAGCCTACTTGCAAGTCTCTCCGACCTTCACAAAAAAAGTTATTCAAGAATATCTCCTCAGATTTGGGGGAATTTCGTCGGTCGACCTCTTCCGAAGGTCGTACAAGCTCGGGGATGGTACCAATCGATCCGCAGGACCCAAATTAGTCCAGATGCAACCACTTTCCAAGTCTCTCCGACCTTCACAAAAAAAGTTATTCAAGAATATCTCTTTCTCCTATGTGCTTTCATCCCTAACCCTAACCCTAACCCTTCCGAAAGTCGGAGAAGCTCAAGGATGGTACCGATCGATGCGCGCTACCCCATTTAGTGGGGGTAGAGCCTACTTGCAAGTCTCTCCGACCTTCACAAAAAAAGTTATTCAAGAATATCTCTTTCTCCTATGTGCTTTCATCCCTAACCCTAACCCTAACCCTTCCGAAAGTCGGAGAAGCTCAAGGATGGTACCGATCGATGCGCGCAACCCCATTTAGTGGGGGTAGAGCCTACTTGCAAGTCTCTCCGACCTTCACAAAAAAAGTTATTCAAGAATATCTCCTCAGATTTGGGGGAATTTCGTCGGTCGACCTCTTCCGAAGGTCGTACAAGCTCGGGGATGGTACCAATCGATCCGCAGGACCCAAATTAGTCCAGATGCAACCACTTTCCAAGTCTCTCCGACCTTCACAAAAAAAGTTATTCAAGAATATCTCTTTCTCCTATGTGCTTTCATCCCTAACCCTAACCCTAACCCTTCCGAAAGTCGGAGAAGCTCAAGGATGGTACCGATCGATGCGCGCTACCCCATTTAGTGGGGGTAAAGCCTACTTGCAAGTCTCTCCGACCTTCACAAAAAAAGTTATTCAAGAATATCTCTTTCTCCTATGTGCTTTCATCCCTAACCCTAACCCTAACCCTTCCGAAAGTCGGAGAAGCTCAAGGATGGTACCGATCGATGCGCGCAACCCCATTTAGTGGGGGTAGAGCCTACTTGCAAGTCTCTCCGACCTTCACAAAAAAAGTTATTCAAGAATATCTCCTCAGATTTGGGGGAATTTCGTCGGTCGACCTCTTCCGAAGGTCGTACAAGCTCGGGGATGGTACCAATCGATCCGCAGGACCCAAATTAGTCCAGATGCAACCACTTTCCAAGTCTCTCCGACCTTCACAAAAAAAGTTATTCAAGAATATCTCTTTCTCCTATGTGCTTTCATCCCTAACCCTAACCCTTCCGAAAGTCGGAGAAGCTCAAGGATGGTACCGATCGATGCGCGCTACCCCATTTAGTGGGGTAGAGCCTACTTGCAAGTCTCTCCGACCTTCACAAAAAAAGTTATTCAAGAATATCTCCTCAGATTTGGGGGAATTTCGTCGGTCGACCTCTTCCGAAGGTCGTACAAGCTCGGGGATGGTACCAATCGATCCGCAGGACCCAAATTAGTCCAGATGCAACCACTTTCCAAGTCTCTCCGACCTTCACAAAAAAAGTTATTCAAGAATATCTCTTTCTCCTATGTGCTTTCATCCCTAACCCTAACCCTTCCGAAAGTCGGAGAAGCTCAAGGATGGTACCGATCGATGCGCGCTACCCCATTTAGTGGGGGTAGAGCCTACTTGCAAGTCTCTCCGACCTTCACAAAAAAAGTTATTCAAGAATATCTCTTTCTCCTATGTGCTTTCATCCCTAACCCTAACCCTTCCGAAAGTCGGAGAAGCTCAAGGATGGTACCGATCGATGCGCGCTACCCCATTTAGTGGGGGTAGAGCCTACTTGCAAGTCTCTCCGACCTTCACAAAAAAAGTTATTCAAGAATATCTCTTTCTCCTATGTGCTTTCATCCCTAACCCTAACCCTAACCCTTCCGAAAGTCGGAGAAGCTCAAGGATGGTACTGATCGATGCGCGCAACCCCATTTAGTGGGGGTAGAGCCTACTTGCAAGTCTCTCCGACCTTCACAAAAAAAGTTATTCAAGAATATCTCCTCAGATTTGGGGGAATTTCGTCGGTCGACCTCTTCCGAAGGTCGTACAAGCTCGGGGATGGTACCAATCGATCCGCAGGACCCAAATTAGTCCAGATGCAACCACTTTCCAAGTCTCTCCGACCTTCACAAAAAAAGTTATTCAAGAATATCTCTTTCTCCTATGTGCTTTCATCCCTAACCCTAACCCTAACCCTTCCGAAAGTCGGAGAAGCTCAAGGATGGTACCAATCGATGCGCGCAACCCCATTTAGTGGGGGTAGAGCCTACTTGCAAGTCTCTCCGACCTTCACAAAAAAAGTTATTCAAGAATATCTCCTCAGATTTGGGGGAATTTCGTCGGTCGACCTCTTCCGAAGGTCGTACAAGCTCGGGGATGGTACCAATCGATCCGCAGGACCCAAATTAGTCCAGATGCAACCACTTTCCAAGTCTCTCCGACCTTCACAAAAAAAGTTATTCAAGAATATCTCTTTCTCCTATGTGCTTTCATCCCTAACCCTAACCCTAACCCTTCCGAAAGTCGGAGAAGCTCAAGGATGGTACCGATCGATGCGCGCTACCCCATTTAGTGGGGGTAGAGCCTACTTGCAAGTCTCTCCGACCTTCACAAAAAAAGTTATTCAAGAATATCTCTTTCTCCTATGTGCTTTCATCCCTAACCCTAACCCTAACCCTTCCGAAAGTCGGAGAAGCTCAAGGATGGTACCGATCGATGCGCGCAACCCCATTTAGTGGGGGTAGAGCCTACTTGCAAGTCTCTCCGACCTTCACAAAAAAAGTTATTCAAGAATATCTCCTCAGATTTGGGGGAATTTCGTCGGTCGACCTCTTCCGAAGGTCGTACAAGCTCGGGGATGGTACCAATCGATCCGCAGGACCCAAATTAGTCCAGATGCAACCACTTTCCAAGTCTCTCCGACCTTCACAAAAAAAGTTATTCAAGAATATCTCTTTCTCCTATGTGCTTTCATCCCTAACCCTAACCCTAACCCTTCCGAAAGTCGGAGAAGCTCAAGGATGGTACCGATCGATGCGCGCTACCCCATTTAGTGGGGGTAAAGCCTACTTGCAAGTCTCTCCGACCTTCACAAAAAAAGTTATTCAAGAATATCTCTTTCTCCTATGTGCTTTCATCCCTAACCCTAACCCTAACCCTTCCGAAAGTCGGAGAAGCTCAAAGATGGTACCGATCGATGCGCGCAACCCCATTTAGTGGGGGTAGAGCCTACTTGCAAGTCTCTCCGACCTTCACAAAAAAAGTTATTCAAGAATATCTCCTCAGATTTGGGGGAATTTCGTCGGTCGACCTCTTCCGAAGGTCGTACAAGCTCGGGGATGGTACCAATCGATCCGCAGGACCCAAATTAGTCCAGATGCAACCACTTTCCAAGTCTCTCCGACCTTCACAAAAAAAGTTATTCAAGAATATCTCTTTCTCCTATGTGCTTTCATCCCTAACCCTAACCCTTCCGAAAGTCGGAGAAGCTCAAGGATGGTACCGATCGATGCGCGCTACCCCATTTAGTGGGGGTAGAGCCTACTTGCAAGTCTCTCCGACCTTCACAAAAAAAGTTATTCAAGAATATCTCCTCAGATTTGGGGAATTTCGTCGGTCGACCTCTTCCGAAGGTCGTACAAGCTCGGGGATGGTACCAATCGATCCGCAGGACCCAAATTAGTCCAGATGCAACCACTTTCCAAGTCTCTCCGACCTTCACAAAAAAAGTTATTCAAGAATATCTCTTTCTCCTATGTGCTTTCATCCCTAACCCTAACCCTTCCGAAAGTCGGAGAAGCTCAAGGATGGTACCGATCGATGCGCGCTACCCCATTTAGTGGGGGTAGAGCCTACTTGCAAGTCTCTCCGACCTTCACAAAAAAAGTTATTCAAGAATATCTCTTTCTCCTATGTGCTTTCATCCCTAACCCTAACCCTTCCGAAAGTCGGAGAAGCTCAAGGATGGTACCGATCGATGCGCGCTACCCCATTTAGTGGGGGTAGAGCCTACTTGCAAGTCTCTCCGACCTTCACAAAAAACGTTATTCAAGAATATCTCTTTCTCCTATGTGCTTTCATCCCTAACCCTAACCCTAACCCTTCCGAAAGTCGGAGAAGCTCAAGGATGGTACTGATCGATGCGCGCAACCCCATTTAGTGGGGGTAGAGCCTACTTGCAAGTCTCTCCGACCTTCACAAAAAAAGTTATTCAAGAATATCTCCTCAGATTTGGGGGAATTTCGTCGGTCGACCTCTTCCGAAGGTCGTACAAGCTCGGGGATGGTACCAATCGATCCGCAGGACCCAAATTAGTCCAGATGCAACCACTTTCCAAGTCTCTCCGACCTTCACAAAAAAAGTTATTCAAGAATATCTCTTTCTCCTATGTGCTTTCATCCCTAACCCTAACCCTAACCCTTCCGAAAGTCGGAGAAGCTCAAGGATGGTACCGATCGATGCGCGCAACCCCATTTAGTGGGGGTAGAGCCTACTTGCAAGTCTCTCCGACCTTCACAAAAAAAGTTATTCAAGAATATCTCCTCAGATTTGGGGGAATTTCGTCGGTCGACCTCTTCCGAAGGTCGTACAAGCTCGGGGATGGTACCAATCGATCCGCAGGACCCAAATTAGTCCAGATGCAACCACTTTCCAAGTCTCTCCGACCTTCACAAAAAAAGTTATTCAAGAATATCTCTTTCTCCTATGTGCTTTCATCCCTAACCCTAACCCTAACCCTTCCGAAAGTCGGAGAAGCTCAAGGATGGTACCGATCGATGCGCGCTACCCCATTTAGTGGGGGTAGAGCCTACTTGCAAGTCTCTCCGACCTTCACAAAAAAAGTTATTCAAGAATATCTCTTTCTCCTATGTGCTTTCATCCCTAACCCTAACCCTAACCCTTCCGAAAGTCGGAGAAGCTCAAGGATGGTACCGATCGATGCGCGCAACCCCATTTAGTGGGGGTAGAGCCTACTTGCAAGTCTCTCCGACCTTCACAAAAAAAGTTATTCAAGAATATCTCCTCAGATTTGGGGGAATTTCGTCGGTCGACCTCTTCCGAAGGTCGTACAAGCTCGGGGATGGTACCAATCGATCCGCAGGACCCAAATTAGTCCAGATGCAACCACTTTCCAAGTCTCTCCGACCTTCACAAAAAAAGTTATTCAAGAATATCTCTTTCTCCTATGTGCTTTCATCCCTAACCCTAACCCTAACCCTTCCGAAAGTCGGAGAAGCTCAAGGATGGTACCGATCGATGCGCGCTACCCCATTTAGTGGGGGTAAAGCCTACTTGCAAGTCTCTCCGACCTTCACAAAAAAAGTTATTCAAGAATATCTCTTTCTCCTATGTGCTTTCATCCCTAACCCTAACCCTAACCCTTCCGAAAGTCGGAGAAGCTCAAGGATGGTACCGATCGATGCGCGCAACCCCATTTAGTGGGGGTAGAGCCTACTTGCAAGTCTCTCCGACCTTCACAAAAAAAGTTATTCAAGAATATCTCCTCAGATTTGGGGGAATTTCGTCGGTCGACCTCTTCCGAAGGTCGTACAAGCTCGGGGATGGTACCAATCGATCCGCAGGACCCAAATTAGTCCAGATGCAACCACTTTCCAAGTCTCTCCGACCTTCACAAAAAAAGTTATTCAAGAATATCTCTTTCTCCTATGTGCTTTCATCCCTAACCCTAACCCTTCCGAAAGTCGGAGAAGCTCAAGGATGGTACCGATCGATGCGCGCTACCCCATTTAGTGGGGGTAGAGCCTACTTGCAAGTCTCTCCGACCTTCACAAAAAAAGTTATTCAAGAATATCTCCTCAGATTTGGGGGAATTTCGTCGGTCGACCTCTTCCGAAGGTCGTACAAGCTCGGGGATGGTACCAATCGATCCGCAGGACCCAAATTAGTCAAGATGCAACCACTTTCCAAGTCTCTCCGACCTTCACAAAAAAAGTTATTCAAGAATATCTCTTTCTCCTATGTGCTTTCATCCCTAACCCTAACCCTAACCCTTCCGAAAGTCGGAGAAGCTCAAGGATGGTACCGATCGATGCGCGCTACCCCATTTAGTGGGGGTAGAGCCTACTTGCAAGTCTCTCCGACCTTCACAAAAAAAGTTATTCAAGA